>NC_051084.1:28667593-28696373 GCF_004664715.2 Peromyscus leucopus | reverse complement strand
TTTCACAGGAATCTAACTGAAGAACACAGTCTCATAATTTTAATTTCAGCCAAAGTGTATCTTGGGTACCACAGTGTCCTTGGCCACGTTTGGTCCTTTCCAGTGGAATGATGCCAAAACTGTCAAAATCTAACTCTGCTCCCGAAGTAGCCACTAGACAGCAGTATATCTGAAGAGGAATGGGCTGCGGGTTCCTTCCCGAAGTAGCCACTAGACAGCAGGTGCTGGACTGGAATCCTTGTGTAGTGCTAGAGAAGATGTAAACAGGTACAGCAGTGGGAAGGAACTTAATGATTCCTCCAGAAGTTAAAACAGAGTGGCCATGCAACCCAGCATTTCCACCACGGCCTATACATACAAGGAAATGCACCGAACAACTCGGTATTTAAATGCAAAGGTATTCACAACAGCTGGAAGGTAGAATGCCTGGAAATTTACCTACAGATGCATAGGGGGTGAAAGTGTGATGTTCAACTACTCAAGTCTATTTTTTTAAGGGGAGGTAGAGTAGCCTCATTTCACAGGAATCTAACTGAAGAACACAGTCTCATAATTTTAATTTCAGCCAAAGTGTATCTTGGGTACCACAGTGTCCTTGGCCACGTTTGGTCCTTTCCAGTGGAATGATGCCAAAACTGTCAAAATCTAACTCTGCTCCCGAAGTAGCCACTAGACAGCAGTATATCTGAAGAGGAATGGGCTGCGGGTTCCTTGGCAACACAGCAAGGTCAGGGGTTATAGACTGTTCTGTAGCTCTGCCTCTTCAGCTGGAGCATTCTGGATTCCCCCAACCCCTTAACTTGGTCCATGTGAGGCTAATGCATGCCATGGGAGTCATGACACCATGGAAATATTGGTTTATTAAGAAGGAAATGAGATTCAGTGCTAGGATGTGTCATTAAGTTGCTGGATGACAGTGAGCAAGCCACTCGACCTCCCTTGCCACCAATTTCCTTCTGTGAAATTAAATGCATAGACAAAATACCCTGTGAGAGCTCTTTAGCGTACTACGGGTCATTCTAGTCATCTTGTCTTTCAGTGGTCTTTCTTTTTCTTTTGGTTTGGGTTTTTTGTTTTGGTTTGTTTGGGTTGGTTTTGCTTTGGCTTTTGCTTTTCTTTACCAAATATGTCTGTGAAAATCCAAACTGAAAGATGTGTTTGGGGTTCCTTTGTTGTTGTTTGTTTGTTTGTTTGGGGTGGGTTTTTTGTTGTTTTGTTTTGTTTTGTTTTGTTTTGTTTTGAGACATGGTCTTTCTATAGAGCCCTGGCTGTCCTGGAACTCACTCCATAAAGCAGCCTGGCCTCAAACTCACAGAGATCCACTTGCCTCTGCCTCCCAAGTGCTGGAGTAAAGGTGTGTGCCACCATGCCTGGCCCAGATGCTGTTTGTATACATCTTCGATCACTATGACATTTATTCCATCTCATCAAACTTATCCTGTCTTTCATCTCTGCTGCCCACACTATCGAATGCAAAGGGAAACTCTGATCCCTTTCTTTGCCAATTTGTAGGCATCATTTTGGTCCATAAAGGATTTAAGATTGTCTAATTCCAGAAGGGTATAGTGATGCGAGCCTTTAATCCCAGCACTCGGGAGGCAGAAGCAAGTGGTTCTCTGTCAGTTCGAGGCCAGCCTGGTCTACAGAGCGCATTTCAGGACACCTGGGGCTACACAGAGAAACTCAAGGGAAAAAAAAAAAAAAGATTGTCTAATTTCACTCCACAAAGAATTCAAATTTCGTCTGTACATATTCTGTATATGCATAATCTTATTTTAACATCAAGGTCTTTTCCAAAAGAAAGAAAGAAAGAGAGAGAGAGAGAGAGAGAGAGAGAGAGAGAGAGAGAAAGAAAGAAAGAAAGAAAGAAAGAAAGAAAGAAAGAAAGAAAGAAAGAAAGAAAGAAAGAAAGGAAGGAAGAAAGAAAGAAAGAAAGAAAAGGAAGGAGAGAAAGCCATGCCTAGCAGCGTTTACTCAGGTATCTTTTCTCTTCTAGACAGGACAGTTACATATGTATGAAGGAGACTGAAGACGTGAAGACAAGATGTGGAGTATGTCCAGCCAGCTGCTGCCCTTTCTCTCCTGGCTGATGGACCAGTCACAGAGATAGGCCCCAGAGCTGCTCGCTCGCGCTCGCTCGCGCTCTCTCTCTCTCTCTCTCTCTCTCTCTCTCTCTCTCTCTCTCTCTCTCTCTCTCTCTCTCTCTCTCGGCAGCTCACGTAAGGATGCACTTGTTTCTCTTTCAGTCATCTTGTGTGGAGACACCTGACTCCCATCAACAGCAGCAGCTTTGGGAACAGAACCCAAAGGAGCAGAGAGGCAAGAAAGAAAATGTGGAAATGAAAGTAGCCTTTCTCCTGTCTAAGCCTAAGAAGGAAATCCTGGGTATCTGTCGATGGGAGGAAATTCTATGCTTCTACGTCAAAACAAAACAAAACAAAAAAATGAAAACAAACAAGCAGTTTGTTAGCATTAGCCACCTTCAGGTGGGAGTGCGCCACCCACTGTGGAACACTCTCCCTGGTACAGCTTCAATCACTGGCCAGGTCAGCAGCACAGAGGACTGACGTGTACCTGACAGACTTACATGTCTACCTGGAATTTCCTTAATACAAGTGGGGTCTGTGTTTTATGAAACTTTAAAAATGTAAAGACGGCAGAGTTTTATGGATATCCATTACATCAACATCTAGATTTTACAGAATATTTCTTAAATGTATATCCTAATCATTTTTTTTCACATTTATTAATTGTGTGTATGTTTACCAGTGCATGCCATAGCACACATGTGGAAGTCAGAGAACAGCTTGTAGGAGCTGGGTCACTGCTGAGCCATCTCACACACCCTTAAAGGGGGTGTGGGACTTCAGGTAGCTCAGGCTAGCCTCAGACTTACTATATAGGTAAGATGACCTTGAACTTCTGATTCTCCTTCCTCTGCCTCCTAGGTGCTGGGATTACAGATGTGTGCCAACATGCCTCATGGTGCCGGTGATGAATCTTGAGACTTCATGAAGGCTAAGGAAACATAGCACCAACTGACCCACATCCCCAGCCCTCATAATGATATTTCAAACAGTGAAGACTGGAAAGCCAGGTCAACAGAAAGGGCCGTGTGAGTGAAGCAGGGCCTGAACCAGACCGAGACCTAGAAGGTAAAAATAAAATCCACTAATGTGACTCACACATGTAGTCATAAAACATGGGATAAGCAACATCTCTTAGAAATTATTCAAGGTGCCGGGCAGTGGTGGCACATGCCTTTAATCTCAGCACTTAGGAAGAAGAGGCAGAATGATCTCTGTGAGTTCAAAGCCAGCCTGGTCTACAGGAGCAAGTTCCAGGACAGCCAAGACTGTTACACAGAGAAACCCTGTCTCAAATAAATAAATAAATAAATAAATAAATAAATAAATAAATAAATAAAGTAAGTAAGTAAGTAAATAGGTAAATAAATAAATAATTTCAGGGTGTTGTGAGGGATCTACAAAGTTTGGAATGGTCATACACTGTGGTAGTATAGAAAGTGTAACCAGAGAGACATGACAATGTCCTGTTTCCTCTGAGAAGACCAGAAGAGAGATTCTGGTGACCTGAGAAATAGAGGACAGGTCATAGCTCTCCTCGTGCCCTTCAAGGTCAGGCCAAAGAAGTTTTTCTGAGATCTTGGACCCAGAGATGGATAGTTTAGGCCTCTGGCATTCTCCCAGGCATGTGGCTAGAGAGCAGGCTGCCTTACCCCAGGGTACACAGGACCTCCTCATGCAGCGCCAGTCTTCAGCTGTTTGCCCCAATCTACCAGAAAATCCCAGACACTGGGAGAAGTGATAACCTCAGAGAAGCCATTCACAGGCTAAAGATGAAGAGATTCAGAGCTGGGGAGATGGCTCAGGGAGTAAGAACGCTTACTCAGCAAGCATGAGGACCTGGGTTCAAATCTCCTGCCCCCAGGTAAAAAGCCAGCCATGGCTTTGAAAACCTGTAACCCAGCACTGAGGCATGGAGACAGGCAGATCCCAGGAGCTGGATGGCCGGCCGGCCCAACCTAAGAGTTCACACACTTCAGGTTCCCTAAGGTGTCCTGTCTCATACCTGCCTGTGGGACAGCAAGTGACAGAGGACAACACCCGGTGTCCTGCTCCGGCCTCCGCATGTGTATGCAAATGCCATACACATCAAAAGAAAGATAAAGAAAACCCCTCCCACTTGAGGAGCATAAAGAGATCAAGGTGTAGAACGATGCTGAACGGAAGGGAAAGAGGACCAAGGCCCTTGATGAGGGAGAAAAGCAGGAAGTGTAGAAGGGAGCCCACCTTCTAGAATATTCTGTCTTGAACTGTGGAAAGAGCTACACACACACAGGAGGGGCAACAAACTCAAGATGCTTATGAGTGACCAAGACATCAATAGTCAAGGACATGGATTTTCAGGCAAAGTCATGATCAAGTGACAAGCACAGCCCTCTTGCCCTCAGACCCAAAGGACATGTGAAAAAAAAATAACATTGAAAGGAAAGGGAGGCCTCAAAATACCCTGGAATCATAGACCCAAAGTCAGGATCCCCATGTCCCAGGGATCTGTGATGCTTGGCTAATGCTACCAAATGGATCCACAAGTATCCATTGTCGGGAAGGAGATGATGTCTTGTCCCCTAGAATACAAGCCCTGCAGAGATGCTAGCTGTAATCCAATCTCACGCCTCTCACATCCCACTCCTATGTTTTTGATAGAATCATCTGAAAATGTTTTGTCAAAACAAAATTTAAAAAAAAATGTTTAAGACATGACCCATACATTTAGACAAATGTAAAATGGGCAGAGGTCACAGGCATTGCTCAGTTCACAGACAGGCTGTCACACTTAGAGGATGTAGGTCCTTCAAAGTATTTCAATCAGTGTTAGACCACAATTACAGGTCTATATCCCAAACTGCATAGTAATATAGAACAATAAGCGATAGCATTTGGGTTTTCTTCTTCACCGAGTAAAATGTTTGAAAATAATCTACATGTTAAAATATAACCTCCACACACTTAGAAGCATTAATCAATGGCAATAATTGTGCTGAACAAGGTTTATTCTCATGCCTACCTAATAAGCACTCATTTGTTAGGCCTGCTAAACTATGCCCCATATGATTTTAGGGGGAGTTGTGGTAATCATATTCAGGGCTTTGGGTCTCATGTATCCCAGGTTGGCCCTTAACCTCAAAATGTAGCTGAGGATGACCTTAAACTTGAACTCAAGAATGCACCACCATGCCCATTGTGGGGTGCCGGAGACTGAGCCCAGAGCTTCCTGCACACTAGAGAAGCACGCTACTCACTAAGCCACATCTCCAGCTCTCTCCACTATCTGACACTAAAAAAGACACATTATCCGTTTTATCTTATCTCCAAGTTTTAAATATATTTAAACACCTCGATGCTTTCACTTTTGAAAGAGAGGTTGGGAAAAAATCTTAGGAATGACATAAGTTGGAGGGAGGCATCCTTCAAATGTTTGAAACTGGGACTTATGCACACTGTTCACCTTGGCCTTGACCCATTGGCAGAGAGGAATGGTATGTGACGGAAGAAGGCCTTACTGGTTGGAAAGGTCATGCAGATGGCACCGGGGAACAGTAAAGTCCCTGCCAACCTCAGCCATCTGTCCTACCATCAACATCGCAGACTGTCACAGGGAAGTCTGGTGTTCCCATCTCTCTGGGCCAAGTGAGCCACCTGAGTAGAGTTTGCTGGGGTGGGAATCAGTGTAGTTGGAAATCCAAAGGCATCCCCCTGTGGAAACAGAGTTCCTCAGGTACACAAAGGCTCTCCCCCAGGGTCTCTAAAAGACAGCACGAATCTGGAACAGTTGATGTGATGGCTAAGCTCAGTTGTCTATTTAATAAGATTTAGGATCACTATGGAAACAAATCTCAGGGCCTGTCTGTGAGGGATTAATTAGATTAGGTTAATTGAGGGAGAGGATTCACCCCAAATATGGGCAGTACCATTCTATGGGCTAGAGCCTTAGACTGAATAAAACAAGAGAAGGCAAGCTAAGCGCCAGTGTTCATCTGTCTACCTCCTGACAGTGGATGCAATGTGACCGACCACATCTAATCCTGCCACAATCCCTTCCCTGCCCTGATGGGCAGTGTGATGGCTATTCTTGGTTGACAACATGACAATATCTGGAATGAACGACATCCAGAAATGGAGGGCACACCTGTGATCCAGATCTCAAGGTTGGAAGACACAGGCTTTTGATCCAGATCTTGAGGTGGGATGACACACACCTCTGATCCCAATCTTGAGGTGGGAAAACACACCTTTAATGCGGGCCACACCTTCTGCTGGAAGCCTACATAAGGACACAGAGGAAGGAAGGTTTTGCTCTTTGCCTGCTTGCCCTCACCTTGCCAGCACATCCATTCCTTCACGAGCACTGGAGCCTACTTCTTCTGCATTCCAGTGTATACAGAAGACCAGCCGAGACACCCATCCTTGTGGGACTGAACAACTACTAGATTCTTGGACTTTCCATTCATAGCTAACCATTGTTGGATGAGTTGGACTGCAGCCTAGAAGTCATTCCAATAAATTCCCTTTATATATACAAAGAGAGAGATCATTCCACAAGTTCTGTGACTCTAGAGAAACCTGACTGATACAGATATCATCCTCTGGAACCATAAGCCAAAATAAACCTTCCTTTCTTAAATCATTCTGGTGCAGTATTTTGTAGAAGCAATGAGACAAGTAACTAAGGTCAACCAGATGGCTCAGGTGGCAAAGGCAAGTCTGATAGCCTGAGTTCAATCCCCAGATCCCATGAAAGAAGAACAGAACCCACACACACACACACACACACACACACACACACACACACACACACACTACATTTCTTAAAGACAAGTAACTAATATAATTGGTGTGACCTGCAGCTGGAAGGTTTCCCTGGTCCCAGCTGGTCCTGCCTGACCCCACGGTCTCTCAGCCACTTATAAACAATAATTCAGAGGCTTGATATTAATTACCAATTATAAGGCCTATGGCAGGCTTCTTGCTAACTAGCTCTTATAATTTAACCCATTTCCATTAATCTATAAATTGCCAGGGGTCTGTGGCATTACCGGTCTGCTGGCATCTTGCTGCTCCTTCCATGGCGGCTGGCAGCTCCTCCTACTCTCCTTTCTTCTTTCTGTATATCTGCATGGATTTCCCACCTCCCTCTAAGCTGCCTTGCCATAGGCCAATGAAGCTTTATTTATCAACCAATCAGAGCAACACATGTTCCCAGCATACAGAAAGACATTCCACAGCAGTGACCCTTCAGGAAAAGCTTGTCCAAGAGGATGAAGCTGGTATGTCCAGCCCCACACAGAACTAAAAGTCACTACTAACTTTATCTGTCCCAGAAAGAACAATACAGCTTCTCATACCCAATGATAACAAAAGTCATTTCTCTCCTTTAATCAGTGATAACAAAAGTCATTTCTCTCCTTTAATCTTGACTTTCATATACGGAAAAATAGTGTCCCCTAAGAGCAAGCAGAGTTACTAAAATACCTTTACACAAAGGTGCTAAGTTGGACCCTAGGAATGGATTGAAACTGGCATGAAAGTTAAGTGACCAGGAGTATAGAGACGGGGAGTAGATGAGATTGACAGTTTGGATGAGTTCTACTGAGGAATTTATCTAGAAATAAGTGCTGGCAAGGGTGTAGAGGACTTGGAGCAAGCACAAGTTGCTGGCTGTGCAACTGCTATGGGAAATCGGTTGGTTGGTTTCTCAAGAAATTAAACCGAGAATTCCCGTGCAACCCAGTAATTCTGCTTCTGGAGCCTAAACCCAGCTAAAAGCAGGCATTCAAAAAGGTACTTGTACATAAATATGAATGGTGGTCCTATTCATATAAGCCTGTTTACACAAGTAGAAACTAACCAAAAAGCCATCAACAGGTGAATGGATAGACGGTGGTATACACTTTTGGAGGGGAGACAGAGCCTCACTATACAGCCTTGCCTGGCCGACCTGGAGCTCACTATATAGAACAGGTTGGCCTCGAACTCACAGAAATCCACCTGCCTCTGCCTCCCTTGTGCTGGGATTAGAGCTATATACATGTAATTTAATGGAATATTATTCAACCATAAGAAGCAATGAAGTACCAATCCATGGTACAAGATGAATGAACCTTTCAAAACATCATGCTGAAGTGAAAAACCTCAGACACAAAATGTCATAGTTTGATTCCATTTATAAGAAATAGCAGAAAAGTCAGGCGGTGGTGGCGCATGCCTTTAATTCCAGCACTTGAGAGGCAGAAACAGGTGGATCTCTGTAAGTTCAAGGCCAACCTGGTCTACAGAGCTAGCTCCAGGACAGCCAAGACTACATAGAGAAAACTTCTCTAAAAAAAAAAAAAAAAAAAAAAAAAAAAAAGAAAGGAAGGAAGGAAGGAAGGGAGAGAGAGAGGAGGAGGGAGGGAGAGGAGGGGGAAGGAGAAAGGGAGGGAGGGAGGAAGGAAAGAAAAGCAAAAAAAGTCAGTTATTCCACAGATATGGGAAGATACCCGTGGCTGCTTGGAGCTGAAGGGAAAATAGGAAGGGACTTGTTGGGGGCAGGGTTTGACCCTTGACGGTGGCAGGTGTGAAGATCTTAAATGCCACTGGATGATGCCCTCAAACATGGTTGACTTTATATTATGTAAGCTTTACCTCCGTTTTTAAATAACGAGTTGGAAAATATCAGCGATGACAGTAACAGCACTGACTTCCTGAGGCCGAGTCCCACCACTGCACACTGGTCTTCAGAACGTGAGACAGTCCAGAGCAAGCCTGCTCAGACAGAAGAAGGAGCAGGAAACACACAGCAGTGCAGACTTCACGTGGAAAACAGAGACTGAAAAGGCACACTGACTTTGTTTCTAGAATTACATCATCATGCCTCTTCCTTGATGAGTTCCATCTCTAAAAATAGGAATGACTATTTAAAAAAAAAAAAAAAAATTCCCAACAGTAAAGAAGGAGCATAGAAGAGTGAGAATTCACAGCTTCAAGGCTTGACCTGAACATAAAAACCAGAGATTGGGTGTTCTCAGCCTCCCAGGTCAGAGCTGGAGTTAGCGGGAGCCTAACCCATGAGGGAATGGTGTCCACCGCAATAAAAGCTTTAAAATCATGTATTTGCCTGTCTACCTAAAGATTATGTGTGCCCTGTATGTGCAGGTCCCCTTGGAGACCTGAAGGGGCATCTGATCCTCTGAAGCTAGAATCACAGAAGAGTGTGAGCCACCCTTGTGGGTGCTGAGATTGGAACAGGGGACCTCTGAAAGAGCAGTACATGTGCTTGACCACCAACCAGTCTCTCTGGTCTCTCTAGCTGTATTCTCATTGTTCCTGTTGTTATTATTATTATTATTATCCCTACTACTACTATTCTTCTTCTTTCTTTTCTTCTTGAATCACACAGCTCAAAGGAATTCAGGCCTATAGCAGATCGGTTCTGCCACCCCCTCCTCAGCTCTTCAGTGTTCACAGTCAAGGAAAATCTGGTTAAAATAGCATCTCCCTGTAGGGAGAGTAAAGAGAAGCACCCCACCCATGCAGCCTGGCATGCTCAGAAGCCAGTAAAGGAAGGGCGCCTCTGTCGTGGTCCCAGCTCTAGGAGATGATTCAAGAGACTGTACATGCAACCTGGGTATCCCCGGACATCAGACCCTGGGCCTAAACTCCTGTGAAGATGCCTTCTTACAAATCATCCTTCCCTGTCCTGGCACTCATCCTTCAGGAGCAGAACAGACCATTTTCTCAGCAAAGAGCATTCTCTCCACACAGTTAACTTTCCATATGCTACAAACATAAAGAACGTTCTAGTCATATTCTCCTCTTCATACGAGAAGAAACCCAGGCCCAGGAAGGTCTAATCTAGCAGCTGTCCCTCACGGTGAAGTAGTTGAGGCAGGCTATGAACTCAGCCATCCTACAAACAGTTCCCTGACCTTTCTTCTGTATTAGGCGTATCTTCAGGGCTCATCACAAGCACGCTCGAAGACCCAGCTCCTAAAGAAACCATTAACTAACCTGGAACAGGCTCACCAAGCTACAACAGGAAGGGAGAAAAAAAAAAAAAGTACCTTCCCAGGCCAGAGCTCAGCAAAGTCAAGCCTCTGGGTCAAATTTCACCACTGCCTGTTCTCATAAAGTCTTAGTGGACCAGAGCCACGCCCAGTTACTTATGCGTCATCTATGACTGTACGCCTGGGGTAGTTTTCACACTCGCGTGATAGAGTTGAAGAGTTATAACAGGGATTGTATGGTTTGCAAAACCTAAAGAATTTAATAAGTAGCCCTTGGCAGGAAGTCTGTCCCCGACCTTAGGTCCACATTGGTCTGGGAAGCATCTCATTACCCCACGGGCAGTGCTAGAACCCCTGTGTGGGAGGAGTGGAGGAAATCATGTTCTTTCTCTAGATGCATATTCCTTTACACATGTCCATAGCTTGCTTCTTTTTTTTTTTTTTTTTTCACGTTAATCATAATCTTCTTTTCTAGACTATGCTAGCCGGCTTCAGAGTCCCAGTATCTCCTGTTAACAATCTCCATTCTGGGGTGGCAATTCCTCAGCCCACCGTAAGAGCTGCTGCGTGAACACTGGTTTCTATTTTATCTGT
The DNA here is from genome assembly GCF_004664715.2 of Peromyscus leucopus. Lineage (NCBI taxonomy): Eukaryota > Metazoa > Chordata > Mammalia > Rodentia > Cricetidae > Peromyscus > Peromyscus leucopus. The sequence goes on along the minus strand of NC_051084.1, from coordinate 28,685,710 downwards.
ATCCAGGGATGTGACCACTCCCTTGGGTGCAATTAAATTTAGCAGGACTGTAGGTCAAGGTGCCCTGCCCTCCCTCAACCAAAGATGGCTTGAGACTGGGGCAACTCAGACTCCTCCCACAATCTCATGTCTAGAGTACAGTGATTCGCAGAGAGAAGTTCCTAAGAGCTGGTGGATCAGCTAGCTGTGTCTTTCCAGACACTTGCTTTCTGCTCCTCTGAAGATTGCTATTTTCCAGTCTGGTCTGGACTCCCGGTACAGGTGAAGTCCCTGCTAAATCCCCCTTAAATGTCGAGTTAGCTAAAACAGTGTTGAAACTTGGAACCAGATCTACCTGACAGAGCTGAACCAGAAAAACCTACAGGCTGGGAGAGCTTGAACCTAAATAATTTTACTCCTTCTGAACACATTGGGGTTAGGGGAGGAAGTTCTCGACTGAAAGTATAAACCCTAGAAATTCAATTTTTAAAGGCTGGGGACATGGCTCAGTTAGGAGGGTTCTTGACTAGCATGCACAAAGCCCTGGGTTTGATTCCAGCACCACATACACTGAAAGGTAGAAGCAGGGAGACAGGAAGTTTCAGGTCATCTTCAGGTGTATAGCAAGTTCTAGAACAGCCTAAACAACATAAGACCCCCATCTCAAAAGCAATGCAGGAACATATATACTTAAGAGTGCTGTGGAATGATCCTTTTGTACACTGTGAAGACTTGTTACTCTGGTTGTTAATAAAAAGCTAATTGGCCAATGGCCAGGTAGGATTTGGTGGACAAAGAGAATGCTGGGGAAAAGGAGGGCAGTCAGAGGAGATGCCATGAGACGCAGAGCAAGCAGAATGGGAAGTAAAGGGGCCTCGGGGCTATTGGTTTAATTATTAAGGCCACTCCACGTAGTTAAAAGGGAGGTTTATTTAGTGGCATAACTTACAAGTGAAGGGATAGGTAGGTTGCAGGGTCTGGGAAAGGTGTGGCACAGTCCAGCGGTGTTCTCTGGAGAACTCTGCTCAGTCTGCCTCCAGCATCCAGGGCCCAGGAACCAAGAGAGCTGGCGCATCCGGATCTTGGGTCTTCAGGGTCCTCTCTTGGCCCCGCCAAGACATGACAGTTACCAAAGACTCAATGGGGGTTGGAACTTACAGATCAAAGCTGGAATGGCTACCCACTACACGGGGCAGCACATAGATTAAAAGAAACAAGTTAATTTTAGTTTTAAGAGCTAGCTAAAAACAAGCCTAAGCTATCAGCTGAGCATATACAATTAATATTAAGTCTCTGTGTAGTTATTTGGGCACTGGCTGGTAGGACAGAAAAGTCTGACTAATGGGGCTAGAGATGGCTCAGTGGTTAAGAGCACTGGCTGCTCTTTCAGAGGACCCAGGTTCAATTCCCAGCTCCCACATGGCAGCTCACACCTGTCTGTAATTCCTGCTCCAGGGGAACTGACACCCTCACACAGACAAACATAAGGGCAAAACACCAATGTCCATAAAATACAAATAAATACAATTTTTTTAAAGTTGGTTAAAAAAGAAAGAAAGAAAGAAAGAAAGAAAGAAAGAAAGAAAGAAAGGAAGGAAGGAAGGAAGGAAGGAAGGAAGGAAGGAAGGAAGGAAGGAAGGAAGGAAGGAAGAAAGAAAGAAAAGTCCAACTACATAAGGGAACAGCAAACTCACATCCCACAGGTTTGAAACTAGCACCATGTTCCATGGATTCTTATTGTTTGTATGACTTTATTTCTCTAGGATTGGTATCTTCTTTCTTTGTGATAATATGCTACCTTATCATGAAAATTTATTAGCCAACTCCCTGCCCCCCACCACCACTGCCCTACTCCTTACAGCTTATACCTAGGAACATTTATCAATCTGTATTGGGAAAGTATAGGTGAAATCCTTTAATGTCTGCAACAAAGAACTGACAAGATAGTAAAGCATGGTTTCTGACCTGGGACCTATCAAGCTGATGGTACTGTGGAAATCTAGGAGCCAGAAGGACCCATGAAATCAAAGAAAACAGTACAAGGACTCAGTTCTCAGTGGATGTACCACAGCCATAGGTCTCAATATCCAACTGTCCATCAGACATAAAAAAGGAATGGTTCTCCCAGACTACAGAGGAAATGGAATATACTCCTGCCTGGGCAGAACTGTAGGTGGGGATCCTCAGAGTCCTCGAGTCCATCAGTTCTCTGTGAAGGGATCCCCTCCACTGTGGACATCACTAGACATCCTGACCAATGGACTTTCAAGGCAATAGGCTGAATCCCCTCGATGATAGTGAACTCACTACCTCTTGGGCAGCTCGCTTCACAATTGGGCCAGTTAGAAATCTAGCGAGGTCGACTTGAATGAAGTTGAGGTGAGATAGTAAGATGGGAAAATCAAAGGGACATAAAAAGAGAAAGCAGTCCTTCACCCCAGACCGCATTGCCTTTCCTGCCGAGTGGGAGTCAGGAAATTTCAACACATCAGTAAAGCCCAAATTGCCTACAGAGATGTGTTCTCTGAAAGGCATCTCAAACAACATCTTAGAACCAGAACGCCTATGACATTGTCTTACCCGATTAGCCCTCCTCTTGCCCCAACTCTAAATGGTTTGCCTCCTACGATTTCATTTACAAAAACCAACTCAGGCACTGCAACGATGGGTCAGTGGTTAGAGCATTTGCTGCTCTTGCAGAGGACCCCGGTTCAGTTCCCAGCACCCATGTTGGGCAGCATCAACTGCTTGTCACTCCAGCTCCAGGGGATCTGATGCCCTCTTCTGGCCTCCCCCGGAATCCACACACATGTGCACATACATGCACACAAACTGATAAATAAATATAACATAAATCTCTTTTTAAAATCAATCCTACTTTACAACTTCATTGACAAAATAAAAATCTTTAAGAGCTGGGCAGTGGTGGTGCACACCTTTAATCGTAGCACTCAGGAGTCAGATCTCTGTAAGTTCAAGGCCAGCCTGGTCTACAGAGTGTATTCCAGGACAACCAGGGCTACACAGAGAAACACTATCTCAAAAAAAAAAAAAAAAAATTCAGCCAGTTCCTACATTTTTACTTAACTTTCAAACCTCAACCTCTATATTTAAGCTTTATATCCAAGTTTTATATTTAAATTTTGATATAAATTATATGGAGAAATGTAACTTAGAAAGCCAAGGATCCTATTTATAGCTAATGCAAAGACACCAAAGCAGGAATCTCCCCTCGGATATCCTCTATAGACTATCCATCTAAACACTTCAACTCACTGGCTTTGTTTCATTGTGACTCATCCTGACATTCTCTTCTGCATAGTCAAGGATTCAAGTTTACAGAGCAGAAGTCCTCACGGAAGCAGGGGATGCCTCGGGCTGCTTCTGACTCTGCTAGACTGAATGTTTCCTGGCGCTCACCACAGCACACTTCTCATGCTCCCCTACAGCCATGCCTGTAATCCATCTTGACTTATGTTAGATGGTTCACTGAAGTCACCTTGAATCCTGACCCAACACCCCCAGGTGCTCCAAATCATCTTTCATGTGACATGAGGGATCTTTAGTTCCCTGTCTGTAGATGTGTTAATGATGTCCTGGCAGGAAAAAAAAAAGACAATATTTGGAATTTTTGGTGGTCAAATTAATAAAGAGACTACTTGCATAAGTGTAAGCAGAGTGTAGGGAAACTTATAGACTTGCACAGTTCTGCAAGATAGCGCTGCTTTAGGCTTTAAGGAGCGAAAAAGGCAGTTAGCAGGGGCTAGAGAGGTGCCTTCCCAGTTAAGAGCCCCAGCTGCTCTTCCAGAGAATTCAGGTTTGATTTCCCATCACCCACAAGGTGACCCACAATCAGCTGGCACTCCAATCCCAGAGAATTCGATGCCTTCCTCTGTCTTCTGGCCTCCTTGGGCATTTTGTGCACAGACAGGCACGCAGGCAAACCATAAAAGGAAAATAAAGTGAAAAAATAGGGCTGAGTATGGTAGCGTAGACTTTGAATTCCGGCATGGAATGATCTGCATAGTGAGTTCCAGGACAGCCAGGGATACCTAGAGAGTCTCTGTTTTAAAAAAAAAAAAATCTTTAATTAAAACAAGATAGTAGTTAGTAGCATGGGAAACTTGGGAGGGACCCTGGTAGATTCACAGCGGGCAGGGAAGCAAACTGCAAAGCAGTGAGAATGAAAATTCGGTGCAGTCACTCCGCCGACCTGGATCAAGACTTCAGAGAGTCTGACACTAGCTGGTTTATTCCCTGCGAACTTAAATACAGCATATTTGGGAGGGAAACGTTTCCTTGTATAATACAATCCCCAGTGCACAAAGAAGCGTAATTACATGGAAACTTGACTCAGGGTACATGTCATTTCTTCGAAGAAGATGGCTACCAGATTCCATAGAGATAGGCTACCTGCACTAGCTTAAGGGCCCAAGGAAGGGTCTGAACTATGCACAGAGGGGTGCCTGTCAGGAGCAGTGTGCTTCAAGGGACATGGGATGGCCTTACAGGAAAAAGACTGACGGGGAGGACAATGCCCTTCCCTCACGTCTCTCCTTGACTTCCATCCGACAGAACTCTCCATTGGCCAAATACAAGTGGAAGCTTGAAGAAAGGGAACCCATTATTACAGCTTGTAAGCCAGCCCAGAGGGGCGTCCTGTCATGTCTGCTCGGAAAGGTAACAGCGCTCAGTTTTCTTCTGGGAACTGCTTTCCCACTCTCCTGCCGTTACTGAAGCAAGGTGGACTACATCACCACCTTCAGAAAAGTCCTGTAATCCAGGCCTGCCCAAACATGGCGTTGCAGGCCTCTGATGAGGACAGTCACTGGTGCAGAAACGAACAAGCGAACCAAGCGGTTAAGGACAGTGAGGAGCGTGGGAGAGGCAGGAAGGATGATAGCTTCTCCTCTGAATGGAAGATACTGGCTTAGAGCAGCTGGAAGCCACACTGCTGCTCTCCAAGCGGGAGCCTGGAGGAAAAGAAGGTTGACTCAAGGAGAAGAAAAGCTACACTCTGGTGACACTCTGATCATTATACACTGTCCTGAAACCCACGGTGTCAAGCCTGGCCTGAAATGGGAAGTGTGTTGAAAATATAAGATTCTGTAAGATGAAAACCACTGTTAGGGTATAAGTTTCAACCCTGGCTCCTTTATCTTCCAGTCGGTTAACATTGGGAAATCACTCCCCTTGATGAGAGTTGACCTTAAACCAGAAATTATAATGCCCTGCCAGCCTTTCTGTGATCACTAAGGAAGACCACATCGTTGAAGGTCCTTGAAAGGCATTGTGCAAATGTCACAGATTCCTCCTTGGGTCATCCTCACCTTTGGATGGACCACCATGGGGACAGCGTGTTCTACAGTCAGGAGCACACCACATTCTCGAATTACATCCAGGCCTGAGTGATGACATACTGAAGAGCAGCTGTCAGGGGCCATGGCCATCTCGACATGGCCAAATTGAAAAAGAAAAAGCAAGAAATTGACAAGATGGGCTTTATGTTAGAGCAACGGGATGGAATTCCCATCTAAGAAACAGAATAATGAGAAAAGGGTTGCTGGATCAAAAACAGTGGTCAGGGCTGGAAGATAAGGGGAAACTCATAAAAGTAGAGAAAAAGAACCCATGCTAGGGACACTGTGATCCAAGCGACAACTGTCACAGCAGGGAAGCTGCAAGAGTCAAAATCAGAGCTGGTGTGAAATGCAAGACAGAGTGCTCTCTCCAGGACGAGGAACTGCTGGGAGAACAGCCATGAAACTCTGAGGAATAGCGGAAAACAAAGAAGCCTATCCGGGAGGCGGGGAGGCATAAGGTCAGGCTCAAAAATGCAGAAATAGCAAAGACCCTGGTGCCCACCCTGAGAGTAAGCAAGGAGTCAGCACAATTTGCCCAGTGGCCAACGCCCATGTGGAAATTTCAAGACTGGAATGGGGGGAAAAAATCCACTGCACAGCTAGGAAAATGTCTTACCACAAGCAGAGGGAGGAAAACACATGTGCAAAATGTCCCCGTGTGCTTGTCGGTAGCTGGCCTTTCAGCTATGAATACCAGACTTGGATGGGACCGCTGGGTTTTCTCCTGGTCCAACAATTCAGTTATATTATAGACAAGAGCCAAAGAGCACAGGAGAAAGTGCTTTGAATAAATCATGGGCACACAGAAAACAGTGGGTTTCACCAATGACTGAAAAACTGAAAGACAGAACCAAAGGAAATAAAAGGTCTCTTGCAAGGTGATGGTGCATGCCTTTAATCCCAGCCCGTGGGAGGTAGTTTGACAGACCTCTGTGAGTTCAAGGGCAGTCTGGTCTACATAGTGAGCTCCAGGCCAACCCAGATTATATAGTGAAACCCTGTCTCAAAATAAATAAAGGATTGTTTTTGTTTGTTTGTTTGTTTCAAGAGGAGAAAAAACAGTTCTTATAAATTGTTTGAAAGAAATTTATTTAAAAATACTCATCAGTCTCTGCTTGGAGAGAAGACCTGAGCTGGAGGCTCGGTTGGGCAGGAAATGCAAGCAACATCATTAGTCTCTTCCCATGGCTAATAATCAATCAGAAAAAGAGAACCCCATTAGCTCAAGATAGAATATAACTCTGTTAAACATTCCCTCCTGAAGGGGAAACAATGAGCTTATAAGACTCAGGAAGTGGAATGTACAAGGTCCACGAAGTAAGCCGAGTTTTACAAGGCTCAGGAACTTCCTGAAAGTTACAAGATTTACAAAGCAGAAGAGGAGACTCCCCTGCTAGCCCGGCAGCCTGCAAGGTATGCAGACAGCTCCAGGGATGCAGCTTCCCTGAGTCACCGCCTGCACTAGGATGGGCCTCTTGATGATGCAGCTGCTATTAAGTCACACCTCACCCGTGCTTCTGTAAACTACCCACATAAACTCACAGGTTCACCAAGTCAGACTCGGGTAGAATTGCTTCTTCGGTCTGTTGTTGATGTCCTGTGGATGATAAGCAGACATTTGTTCATATCTCTCGGGGGAGGGGCGAGGGGGAGGGGAGGGGGAGGGGGGCACGACAACACGTGAAATTTTTCAGGTAAAATGAATCCAGTGTAGACAGCTTCGAGTGGAAGTTTGCTTAATGCAAGTCACAAAGAGTAAAACAGGTGAAATTTCTCTGTCCCATCTAAGTGGCTAGAAGAGGAGGCCAAATCAACCAGAGAGAATGTGTCAGTGCCTCTGTATTGTCACAGCAATGTGAGGACGAGAAACTAGAAGCATTTTGGCCTGGCATTTGGCTGGTTAAGCATGTGGCTGGTTAAGCATTCGGCTGGTTAAGCTTTCAGGCTTTGAAGCAGCACAGTTCAGCTGGGATTCATTCTGGATGAGGACTCAGAGGCTTCCAGTCTGAGGAAACAGGACCAGCTGAGGAACTGGTGAGGTGAGATAGCTGTGGCTTGTTCTGTCTCTCTGACCTTCCAGTGTCCACCCCAATAACTGGCCTCGGGTTTGATTTTATTAATAAGACTCTCTAAGATTCATGCTACACAGCTACCTCCTGCCCACCACATGCTAACACTTCTCACAGAGATTTCTCTCTCGTGTGTTACTATTGCCCAGTCCCTCTCCTAAGCGATTGTAATCTCTCTCCACCCCCTCCCCCAACTCTTGGTTATTGTAAAAGTAATCTGTCTCGGTATGACCAAACATCTGATAAAAGCAACCTGAAGAAGAAAGTAAGTGAATTTTGGCTCACAGTTTATAGTTCCAATCTATCACAGCAGAAGGAGCATGAGGCAAGCTGGTCACTTTGTGTCCACAGTCGGGAAGGGAAGAGAGATGAATATGCTCAATTTTGTTTTCTCCTTTTTTATTCAATCCTGACCACGGTGCATAGGATGATTCAGACCACATTTAGAGTAGGTCTTCCTACCTCAAATAACCTAATCTGGATAATCCCTCTTAGACACGCTCACAACCTTGTCCTTTCGATGATTCTAGATCCAGTGAGATTGATAGTCAATATAAACCATCAGGTTTATCATCAAATTCCCATAATCCTTCCCTTATACGCTGTCCTGCATCTAGAATCTACAATATTGGTTTTCAAAGCACACTAGATCAAAATCTTTCCAGGAACCAAGACTCAGATATCTAATTCCCCATGACCTGTATCCATCAGCCTCTGGCCACTTCTCATCTTGCGTCCCTGTCCATCTCATTCTTCAGTCATCATGCTGCAGCCTCCCTGACCACTGGATCCTGTAACACTCTGGTCCATGCTCTTTAGCACCAAACATTTTTAGCTTACAGTGTTGGTGGTTTGAATGAGAAATGCCCCCCCAATGGGCTCAGGTGTTTGAAGACTTGGTCCTTGGATGGAACCATTTGGGAATGGTCGGCAACATTGCTAGGGAAACACCTCGCTGGGGGTGGGCTTTCTGATAGCCTCATCTTACTTCTTGCTTACTCTCTGCTTCCTGCATGTGGAAGAAGAGGATCTGTCAGCTTCCTGTCCCAGCCACCTGCTGCAATGCTTCTCCCACCTGTATGGCCTCTTTCTGTCTGGAACCAGAAACCCAAATAAACTCCTCCTTCTGTAAGCTGATTCTGGTCATAGTGCTTGCGCTGGTTAGTTTTATGTCAACCTGACACAAACTGGAGTTGTCAGAGAGGAGGGAGTCTCAACTGAGGAAATGCCTCCATAAGATCCAGCTGTAGGGCATTTTCTTAATTAGCGATTGATGGGGGAGGGTCCAGCCCAATTGTGGGCACTGCCATCCCTGGGCTGGTGGTCCTGGGTTCTATAAGAAAGCAGGCTGAGCAAGCCATAAGGAGCAAGCCGGTAAGCAGCACTCCTCCATGGCCTCTGCATCAGCTCCTGCCTCCAGGTTCTTGCCCTGTTTGAGTTCCCGTCCTGGCTTCCTCCGGTGATGAACAGTGATGTGGAAATGGAAGCCAAATCAACCCCTTCCTCCCCGGTTTGCCTTTTATTGTGGTGTTTCCTCACAGCAATAGGAACCCTAACTGAGACAGAGACCGCTCTTCCCTCCCAGGCTGTACCTGACTCTTCCATCAAATCTCTGCATGAGAAGCCCTTCCGCATGGAAGTCCTCCCAAGTTTCCCATAGAATTAAGTCCTAAAGCATCTTTAGTTTGCCTTTACTGTATCTGGTTATTTTTTTTATTTTTTATTTTTTTATTTGGGTTTTTTTTGGGTTTTTTTTTTGTTTTTTTTTTTTTTGGTTTTTTTGAGACAGGGTTTCTCTGTGTAGCTTTGGTGCCTGTCCTGGAACTCACTCTGTAGCCCAGGCTGGCCTCAAACTCACAGAGATCTGCCTGCCTCTGCCTCCCGAGTGCTGGGATTAAAGGCGTGCGCCACCACCGCCCTGCTGTATCTGATTATTATGCACACTTGTTCTGTGTTGTTTAATGTCCAACTCTCTATAATACTAGAGGGGAAATTTCTCTTCCTTTCTCCACGACAGACCCACAATCTAGCATAGATGATGTCACCCAGGAGACTCTTGTTCAGTGAAGGAATATGCATAGTGCTGAAACAATGTACAAAAGTAGAAATCCTTTCCACTTCAAACACCTTTGATCTAACAGACACCTATGAATTAGAAACAGAATGAGTCAGATAAAAAAAAAATCACACATGGAACTGGTGGGCATGGTAACACACACCTTTAATCCTGGCATTCTAAAGGCAAAGGCAGGCCTATCTCTGAGACTTCAAGGCCAGCCAGGGCTACATAGTGATCTTCCCCACTCCAAAAAAAGAAAGCTAGGCATTGTGGGGCACTCCTTTAATCCCAGCACTCGGGAGGCAGAGGCAGACAGATCTCTGAGTTCTAGGCCAGCCTGGTCTATAAAGTTAGTTCCAGGACTGCTAAGACTGTACAAAGAAACCTTGTCTCAAAAAAAAACAACAAAGAAAAAGAGGGAGGGATGGAGGGAGGGAAGGATGGAGTGAGGGAGGGAGGAAGGGAGGGAGGGAAGAAGGGAAGGAGGGGAGGGGGAAGAAAGACAGAGTGAGAGTGAAAGAGAGAGAGAGACAGAGAGAGAGACAGAGAGAGAGAGAAATACTCTCAGGGTTTCTATTGCTGTGAAGAGATACCATGACCACAGCTACTCTTATAAACGAAAACATTTAATTGGGGCCAGCTTACAGTTTCAGAGGTTTAGTCCATTATCACCACGGCAGCATGCAGGCAGACATGGTGCTGGAGAAGGAACCAAGAGTTCTACATCCAGATCAGCAGGCAGCAGGAAGAGAGAGTGACATTGGACCTGGCTTGAGCATCTGAGACCTCAAAGCCCACTCCTAGTGACTCACTTCCTCCAACAAGGACACACCTACTCCAACAAAGCCAGAAGTCCTAATCCTTTCAAATAATGCCACCCCCTGTGCACCTATGGGGGCCATTTTCATTCAAACCACCATGAGAAGAAAGAGTGGGGGAGGAGGGAGGGAGGGAGGGAGGGAGGGAAGGAAGGAAGGAAGGAAGGAAGGAAGGAAGGAAGGAAGGAAGGAAGGAAGGAAGGAAGGAAGGAAGGAGTCACATGTAGAGCAGATTGTAGCATGAGTGCCATAGGCTACTGAAAGTAAAAAACAAGTGCAATGACTTAAAGAACATGACAGAGGGCTGGAGAAATGGCTCAGAGGTTAAGAGCACTGCCTGTGCTTGACTATCATGCATGAAGCTCTGGCTCAGGTATTTGTTTAATGAACCATTTTACGATTAATGGCTTTTGTTTTGCAAAATACTTGCATGTCTATCAGAATAATTTGGTGGTTTGGACTGTTTCAGTTGTTTCCTTATAACTAACATTTACAAAGAGGTTTTTGGGTTGTTTTTAAAAAAAAAAAAAAAAAAGCAAGTCAGTACTTTAGTTTTATCTCAACAAATCACTGGGTATTGTATGTCTGCCATGAAATAAAGCTGTGAAATGGCAGAGATTAAGGTTAAGGGATTCTCCGTTCAGGGGTAAGGCACACTTGTCCGGTGCACGGGTCTGTCAGCTCCCTTAGGACAGGTAGTATTTATTGCACTGGTGAGATGGATCAGCCATTAAAGGGGCTTGCCTTGAACTTGAGTTTGAACCCAAGAGCCCACATGATGAAAGATGAGAGTGACTCTCAGGAGTTGTCCTCTGATCTCCAGGTGCACCATGGCCTGAGTACACACACACACACACACACACACACACACACACACACAAAATATGGGGGGGGAAGAAATGTAGTACTTCTTAAATATAGATTTGCCCATTTTTAGTGACATTGAGCATCTATGTCTATGTGATCATTTGTCCCCATGATCCTAAAAACGTCCTTAATTTAAAACACAAGCATCATGGATAAAAATCTGGTTCCGTGATATGCCCCTGTAAACATAGTGTCTTCAAAGACTGTGCTAGGACAGAGCAAGGCCTCCCTGGGGGTGTGGCTGTTGCCATGGTGTGACTTAACACGCTTCTGCTTATAGATAGGTCAGATTCTGAACGGCCACCCAGGCAACCTGGGGGCTCTAAGGAAAGGACAGACACACTTGTGCTGTGTCTCTAAAGTCCAGAGCTGTGAGACCTACTGTTCAATACATTAACCATGTCCTCTCTAGAACCCAGCCTGGGCAAGGACCTTGGGATCAGTTAAGCCTACTTCCTTACAGAGGCCCAGTGTCAGAGGCAGCTGAGGCAGGGCATGGTGGCTCACACCTTTCACCCCAGTGCTCTGGAGGCTCAAGGCTACCCACAGCAGCACAGTGAGTGCCAGCCAGGGCTACATTGCAGGACCCTGTGTCAAGACAACAAAACCAGGACCAACAAGGAGAAGACTCAGCAGGAGAGGGTGCTTGCCACCAAGCCTGACGACCTGAATTCAAGCTCCACGACCCATTTGATGGAAGCAGAGCGCTAACTTCTGCCATTTGACCTCTGGCCTCCACATGTGCCCGTACACGTATATAAATAAATAAATAAATAAATAAATAAATAAATAAATAAATAAATAAATAAATAAATAAAAAGAAGAGAATTTAATGAACAAATAATCACTGAGGTAAAGTGAAATGTAGCACAGGCTACATTATTCCGTAATCACTGTCCTCAGCTAACGATAGTCCCCTCCCAGGGTCCGGGAAGAATCTACAACCAGCTGATAATTAATCTTTCATGATAGGAAATGAATCTATGTACACAAAACTCCTTAGTCCATACACTTTATTGTTCTGAGTCAGTTCTCTCTCTGCCCAGCTTCTATTCTGCTCTCACGCCAAGCTCCTTTCTTGCCTGATTTCTTTCTACATTCATCTGCTGTCTCCTCTAAGTTCTATCTTAATTCTCTCATATTAGTTCTGCTGTTGGGTCCGGGGTCACACGATAATGGGGGACAGACCACCTGTAGTGGGTAGCCATTCCAGCTTGGATCTGGAAGTTCCAACCCCCATTGAGACTCTGGCAACTGTCACGCCTACGAGGCGGGGCGAGGGGAGGCGCCGGGGGACCCGAGAGCTGGATGGGCCAGCGCTCGAGCTGGGCGCTCTCTCGGTGCCGGGACGCTGACCAGTGCAGATTGACTGTGTAGAGCTCCGGAGAACACCGCTGGACTGCATTACACCTCCCCCAGACCCTGCGACCTACCCATTACTTAATTTGTGAGTTTCGCCATTAAATAAATATCCTTTTAACTACGTGGAGTGGCCAAAATAATTTCTCCAATATCTGGCGCTCACGTGGGGCAAACTCCAAAGGCCTGGGCGGCTCCCGCCGTCTCCTCCCTAGCTGGCGGGTACCTAAACCCGCCTGCAAAGTTCCATATAACCAGGAAACACCTACACGGTTCCATTCCCGAAAAAGGGAGCAGCTAGTCCTATCTCAATTCCCTAGCTTAGCCCCAGACCAGCGAAAGAGGCAGGAGAGTGCTAGCTCCGATTTCCGCCATCTCCGCCATTCCGCCATCTCCCTCCGACTCCAGCCAAGATCACCAGCAGGCCCTGTTTCGGAGCTGTACCAACGCCACCTGCTGGCTGAAAAGGGCTACTACACGAAAGGTAAGCATATTGTTTCAAGTAAAGGTACTTGATAATTTTACACCTTAAAATTGACTAACAAATTTTGAGTAATTCGTGTAATATGGCCGACAACATTACCTCACAAGAATTTAAAAACCTTTTTGCCTGTATGATGAATGACATCTTCCTGGAAAATATACGACATTCCTAAGGCATATCTGGGCTATACCATTTTGGCATTCATCATAATAATTCACACAGTGTTCAAACACTGGTTTAAGAACAAAGATGAGTCATTATTGGGACTGATACAGGCTTTAAAAGATAGCAATGAAGGCTTACAGAAAAAGATTCTCTCTCTGGAATCTGCTTTCAAAGATAGCAATGAAGGCTTAGAGAAAAAGATTCTCTCTTTGGAATCTGCTTTCAAAGATAGCAATGAAGGCTTAGAGAAAAAGATTCTCTCTCTGGAATCTGCTTTCAAAGATAGCAATGAAGGCTTAGAGAAAAAGATTCTCTCTCTGGAATCTGCTTTCAAAGATAGCAATGAAGGCTTAGAGAAAAAGATTCTTTCTCTAGAATCTGCTAATCAGGATGTACAAAACAGGCTTGTACCCAAAATTGATTTTATTGATAATAAATATGAATATTTAATGGATAGAACACTAACTCTCCAGAGTGAAGTTGTGGCTACTCAGACAGTATATAAGGAAGAAAGATCATCGTTAATTGATAGGATAAGGTCCATGGAATCATGTGTTTCTGAGGAACATAAAAACTTCTATGATTCCATGAGAAATATGGAGTCCCTTACAAGAGAGGAGGTTCACTCCCTAGAACAGACCCTAGGTGCTCGTTTGCAAGCCCTAGAAGAAACTCTCAGTAAACATGACAAGGGAACTAATAAGCAGAAGGTCAAGACCATAGAGGTTGTAACATCTCCAAATGGCTCTCATACAATGGCTTATCCTGTTATTGTCCATGAGAAGCCAGCAGATGACACACACCCCGAGCCATATATGACATATACATTACAACCAATTTCAACAAGGGACTTTAAAAATATAAAGGAAGCAGTAGTTACATATGGGATACAATCCACATATGTAAAACAGATGTTAAATTCGTGGTCTACCTCACATAGAATCATTCCAGATGACTGGCATCAGTTAATTTCAGCTGTTCTAGAATATAGCCAGCAGTTACAGTGGAAAAGCTTGTTGAGAGAAGAGGCAAAAAATTTAGAACAACAAGGTAAAATCAGAGGTTTTGTGATCTCCCAAGATCAAATACTTGGTGAGGGATGTTTCGCTGACAGGAATGTACAAGCCACTTATGATGAGCATACAATATCCCTATGCTGTACAGCAGCTCTAAATGCTTGGGAAAAAATTCCAGAACCTGGAAAACCAACTGAGGTATACACAAAGATATTTCAGGGATCGCATGAACCCTTCACTGATTTTTTACAAAGACTGAACAGAGCTATAACAAGAGCTGTGTCAGACAAAGAATTAAGAAAAGTATTAACTGAGTCCTTGGCGTTCGACAATGCTAATGCAGAATGCAGAAGAATACTTACACCATTAAAGATCAGATCAGCTCCTCTGGAAGAATGGATTCAATATACTAATGGTGTTCAGTCTCTTAACTACAGTAATGAGGCTTGGATAGGAGAGACAAATCCCAGAGGTGAAAGAAGGCCCCGTGTTACCAAATGTTTTAAGTGTGGTACACCAGGTCATATAAGTAAAAACTGTACATGGGGTACTCCTAGAAGCAATACTCCTTCTAGGAATAGCCTAAACAGGAGACCCCAACCACCTCCTGGATTATGTAGAAGATGTGGCAAAGGCCGACATTGGACCAGTGAGTGCAGATCAAAAATAGATATACAAGGCAACCCTTTACTGGCGGAAAACGCCTCAGGGGGCCTCTTGCAGGCCCCCAAACCAAACGTAGTACGAACATTCCCTGCCACTGTGGAAGAAATTCCTCTCCAGGACAACTAAATAAACCAATGCCTAATGTAAAAACCGATACTGCAATGGATGATAAAACAGCTTTGATAGCTGGATCACAGTTTACAAAGAACACTATAAAACAAATATTTTGGCAGACTTCCATAAATGAACAAAGACCAAAGCTTAGAATTCGAATTAATGGCCTGGTTCTGGAGGGCCTGGTAGACACAGGTGCAGATGTGACTATAATTACACCAAAATCATGGCATCCGAATTGGCCTCTTCAAGAGGTAGATGTCCAACTGTTAGGGATTGGCACCCTATCTCAGATAAAACAGAGTTCGAGATGGGTTGAATGCATAGGGCCAGAAGGACAGAGAGGAAGGTTGAAGCCTTATGTAGCAAATGTAGCAGTAATCTTTGGGGCCGAGATCTGTTACAACAGTGGAATACCCAGATTAAAATTCCTACACTTTCAGAAAAGGAATACAGACCAATGCATGTTTCTAGGAATAATATCATAACATGCTATAAAAATCAGTCACCAACCATTCAGGCTGTTCACAAACAGAGCACGGCTGTTGTTGAACTCTCAGAAGTACCAACTGCCTTACCTTTAAAATGGCTAACTAATAAGCCTGTCTGGGTTGGACAATGGCCTTTGACAAAAGAGAAGCTACAAGCTTTAGAACAGCTGGTTCAAGAGCAGTTAAATGCTCAACAATTGAAGAATCTACCAGTCCTTTGGAATTCTCCTGTATTTGTTATTAAAAAAAAATCTGGTAATTGGAGAATGCTGACAGATCTGAGAGCTATTAATAAAGTAATTCAGCCAATGGGCTCCCTACAGACTGGGATGCCCTTGCCCTCTATGCTACCAAAAGAATGGCCTATAATAGTTATTGACTTAAAAGACTGTTTCTTTACCATACCCTTACAGGAAAATGATAGAGAAAAATTTGCCTTCACAGTACCTAATTATAATAATTCTCAGCCAGTCAAGAGATATCAATGGAAGGTCCTCCACAGGGAATGTTAAACAGCCCTACTTTGTGTCAATACTTTGTGCAGAAACCATTAGAGATAATTCGTGTAAAGTTTCCACAATCCATAATTTATCACTATATGGATGATATCCTATTAGCTGATCCAAAGTTAGATACATTAGAAAGCATGTTTGAAGAAGTAAAAAAAGTTTTGCCTCGCTGGGGACTGCAAATTGCTCCTGAAAAAATACAAAGAGGAGATTCTATTAATTACTTAGGATATAAGATAGAGCTACAAAAAATTAGACCCAAAAGGTACAACTAAGAAGAGATAGATTGAAGACTCTTAATGATTTTCAAAAGTTATTAGGAAGCATTTCCAACTTACTGGGTATCATGGGAATACCCAAAGATGGACTACAAAATTTGGCTAATACTCTAGAAGGGGACAAAGAATTAAATAGTCCAAGAGAATTATCAGCCGAAGCTGAGAAGGAATTGGCTCTAGTAGAAAAGACAATTCGAGAAGCACATGTGGATCGTGTGGATCAGAACTTAAATGCATTCTTGTCATATTCCCCTCCAGACATTCCCCAACAGGTATTTTGATGCAGAGGGAAGATATTATATTGGAATGGATATTCCTACCACGTAAACAAATAAGAAATTAAAGACTTATATAGAAAAGATCTCTGATTTGATTCAAAAGGGTAAATTAAGACTTCGCCAGTTGACAGGAATGGACCCAGCAGAAATTGTAGTACATTAACTAATGAGGAAATTTCATCACTATGGAAGATAATGAATACTGGCAGAGAGCCTGCAGTAACTTTTTGGAGAGATTAACAACCACTATCCCAAAAGCAAGAGAATAGAATTCATAAAGAAGACTGAATGGGTCCTTCCTCACATTGTACGACAAAAGCCAATTTCTGGATCTCACATTCTATACTGATGCAAATAAATCAGGGAAAGCAGGATATAAATCAGGAGACTTAAGTAAAGTGGTGCAAAGTCCATATAGCTCTGTACAAAAGGCAGAACTGTATGCCATTCTTATGGTACTGATGGACTTCACAGAACCCCTCAATATAGTCACTGACTCTCAATATGCAGAGAGAGTTGTTTTTACATATTGAAACTGCTGAATTTATTCCTGATAATACAGAATTAACTTCATTATTCATACAGTTGCAGGAAATCATCAGAAAAAGGGAACATCCTATATATATAACACATATCAGATCCCATACAGGTCTGCCAGGACCTTTAGCACAAGGTAATGATGAGATTGATCAGTTACTAATAGGTAATGTGCTAGAAGCTTCAGAATATCATAAGAAACACCATATAAATAGCAAAGGTTTGAAGAAGGATTTCTCCATCACTTGGCAACAGGCTAGGATATTGTGAAAAAAATGTCCTACTTGTTCCATCTATACCAAACTCCATTACCTTCAGGAGTAATCCAAAAGGTATACAAAGAAATGAAATTTGGCAGATGGATGTGTTTCATTTTGCAGAATTTGGAAGATTAAAGTATGTACATCATACCATTGACACCTATTCAGGATTTCAATGGGCAACTCCTATGAGTTCTGAAAAGGCTGATTCTGTGATTACACACCTATTAAAGTTATGGCCATCATGGGAATACCTGTACAAATTAAGACAGACAATGCCCCAGCATATGTCTCCAATAAAATGAGACAGTTCTTTGCTTATTACAATATAAAGCATGTTACAGGTATTCCACATAATCCCACAGGCCAAGCAGTCATAGAGAGATCCAATCGAACTTTAAAGGATATGCTAAATAAACAGCAACAGGTAACAATGACTCCTAGAAATAGACTGCATAGTGCTTTATTAACTTGAATTTTCTCAATGCTAATGAGAAAGGAACAACAGCTGCGGAGAGACACTGGACGACAGACAAAACTCCTGAGCTAAACCAACCAGTTTATTTCAAGGATGTGCTGACCTCAGAATGGAAACCTGGATATGTTCTACGTTGGGGAAGGGGTTTTGCCTTTGTTTCTGCAGGAGAAGAAAAGCTATGGATACAACAAAATTAATAAAAATTCGATTCGAACAGGAAAAACCCTTGATGAAGAGAAGTAAAAGATCATCCACCAATGTGACATCTCTACAAGTTGTAAGAAAAATTTAACAATCAAAGGGTGGGTAGGGTTCTGTTTTTGTCCC
>NC_051084.1:27895688-28011508 GCF_004664715.2 Peromyscus leucopus | reverse complement strand
TGGAGAAAGGGAAAATTGGTCTCCTCACTTCAGAAATGGCGATGTGTATTGTATAGTTGATATGGGATTGAAAGGCAGGCTGTGAGTTCTGTGGCTTTGTGAACACAGGTTGTGAGCAGCACACACGTGGGAGTGAGTTCTCCTGGAGTGCCTCCTCAAGGTGCTATAAGTTGATTTTGTATGAACCTGGACTGTGCGATTTAGGATTAGTTTAGAAGTTGGAGAGGTCAGGTGCAAACTAACTCCTGCTAAGCAATTTCTGGATTTGTGAAATGCCAATTGGTCCGTCATTTTGACAGTATTTCTAGGAGCAGATGTACTGCCGCAACGCAGCTTGGAGTGTGGTGTGGATGTGTGTGTGGGGTTGTGTGTGTGTAAGCTGCAATCCCTGGTAAGCTAATCTTAAAATAACAGATTCGGTTGTTTGTAAGAACATGTACAAGTAATGAGTTGAACATATCGCATAGCATTGTTGTCGCAGATGACTTGTAGACAGCGGTTCGTTTCAGCTTTGGTGAGCTTAATGCTGGTATGTGGCGGACAATTGCGCTATCGCAGCGTGAAAAGCCACCCTGAGCAGTGCTCCAAGTTTCATTGAGCTCAACCAAAACGGCAGAATACAATCTGGGAGGGAGTAAATGTCCAGATTTTTTAAAAGGAAAATAGGAATGACAGTCCCGAGAGGCGGCGAGGGTGCCCAAGGGACGGAATACTGGTGTACTGATTGGCAGAACAAGTTCACTAGTAGGGATGTCGCATGCGACTGGCCTTTTGTGGGTTAGTCCGCCAACTCACAGGAAGTGGCCAGCTTGTGCCACTTGTGATGCAGCGTGGGGCTTGTGCAGGGCAGGTTGTCTTCAATTCAAGTGTAACTGGCACTCACACATCTTCTTTTGGAGATACAACTTCTCTGTCATGCTCTCTTGAGCCGAGCACGGAGGAAGTCATAGATACTAGTTTAGATGGGGGCAGCGTGAGAGACGTTGGGCCAAAGTCTCAATCTACTTACAGGGTCTCCTTCCAGATTAAAAACAGTGGTGAGCTACATGCATTAGCAGTGTGTTTTCATGACTGCATTAATAACTGCTGGCTGGTGTCACAAAGACACACTTTCGGGAAGTGTGGATTCTTAGAACAACGAATCAGCGCGGACACTCCAGCCAGGCTGTGCAGCCCGTTGCAGCTGATGATGCTAGTTGTCTTCTGTATTCCTGTTGTAATTTTTTTTTTAGTTGCTGTGATTGTATCGAATTTTCTGACTATAGTATCATGAAAGGCTCGATGAATGAACAGAGTAGTAGCTATGAAGAAGCATTTGTCGAGTTATAATTTCTGAGTTTCCACAGCGTATTTTTTCAGAAAGAAAAAACGTTCTCTTTCTAAGCACAATGATCATGCATAGATGTGCTCAATTCTTGCTGTTGAAGAAACGCAAAACATGCCTCGGTTCACTAACACATTCAAGAAGCCTGGCTGAGGTAATGACAGCCTTGGTCGAGCGCTTTTTGGATGGCTCTAACCAGCAGCTTTGGTTTAATTAGATAATTTACAGCCTGGTCAGCTGCACTGAATAGTACAGGCAATTAGCAGTGAACTTTGGCGCTAAGCCATTTTCCCCTTTGGGTGTTCATTTAACTGTCATTAAGTTTTAACGTACTAGAATCAATTTATATCGTTATCACCGAACAATGCAAACTTTATTCTCATCAAATCTTATGACCAAGGATATATAGAACTAGATGTGGGTGCACTGTTTAGTAATCTAAGGCTCATTTATTTGTCTGCCACCGCTGTGGATAAGTGGTCAACAAATAGAGGCACTTATTAGAAGTAGCCACGCTCCGTAATTTCCGATGATTGCTTTATTGTGATTCAAACTCAAGAATGGACAGAACTGCGTGGATAGATGTAGCTCAATTGTAGGTTGATTCTGAAAGACTTGGAATAAAGAGAAACGTATCCATAAGGTTCTCCGAGGCGAGGCCCCAATACTAGGAGCTTTCTCCTGGCTTGAAGTGGAGTCGCGTTAGAGCCGTGGAACAAATTGGCAGAAGCGTCGTAAAGAAGAGAAGAGTTGCATGGGGTTGCAGCAGAGTGAGCGGGGGGCAGTGTGCCTTAGTCTCAAGTGATTTCCGCATACATGCATACGTGGGATCCGTTATCGTAATGTCTGGGTATGACTTTGAGGCAGGACAGTAATTAGGAAGGTGGAGGAGAGGGTGCGCAGAGAGAAGGTGCTTCAGCAGGAGAGTGTGGCTAGGGTCACCTAGGACAGAGCTGTAAGTCTCATCTCTTTCTCAAGGGTTACTGATTCTGGTTTTTCTGGATTTGATTAGCAAAAGAATTGGTATCTTCGTCCAGAATGAAAGAGTTTTTTAAGTTCTTCGAGAGTATGTTACAGTTTTCCTACTCACTAGAGATCACTTTAGTAATGCAGAAGAGCGAGTCCTCTGATCCACCAGCAGTGTTAGTTGACCAGGGTCCTTAATGGCACAGGACCTTTTGTACACATAAACTGAGCGTTTTACGGTGTATTTACAAATCTAAGAGGATCTGTGTGTAGATTCAAGCATTAGCGATTAGAAGAATTAGTGCAGCCAATAAGTAGCATTTCAGGAAATTGAAATTAAGTTCGTAGATTGCTTACCGTATAACTTTAAGGCAGAATATTAAAAAGGTAGGTATGGATAAACAGTAATTTTCCTCTGAATGAGATAGAATGCTGCGTATGAATCTTATCTTGAGTACGGATCCAATCGGATTGCTCTTGTGGAACTCTGAGAAATGGGGAAATATTTCTTCCCCACGCAAGCATAAACTAGCAATTAGATAGGAGTTCAAAAATTGCCAATTGCTTTAATAAGACTTCATTCAAATTAAAGAAGACATACATGAACATTAAAGCTCTTGCTTTATTCATTAAACTAAGTTTGAAAGTAATTGAATAATTATAGGAATGTGCTTAAGGTAGCACGAATTATGGTGCATAGAGAGGAAACGCGAGTGCAAGAGTCTCTCCTAACTCACCAGGCCCGATTATTAGTGCCATAAGGAGGCACAGGGTTGACTGGCTTGATGGCCCCTGCGTTCAGATGGCAGCTGTCCAGCGCTACACAGCAGTAGCTTACTCTAGTAAGCAAGCTAGCGGCACAGTAGTCGCTGTTCCACTAAGGAAATGCTTGGCACTTGGGGTAGCAGAACCTTTCTGTGGTGTTGTTCGAATGTTCTACCTCGGGTTGTGCGGAGTTGTCATTAGGCAACACGCTCTCAAGCATATATTGTCTGTAACATCGGACAGCTTCGTCCACGTACCAGATCGCCGAACTCATAAATATCTCGCATCTGTTCTTGTCCTCAGCTTAACTACCGGCATCCGAGCGAGAGTCAGTGGTGACTCCAAATAGCAGATCGTGGGCAAGGTTTTCAACTTTTAAAGGGCATACGTTTTGCAATTGGTGCTTATATCAAACATAATACACCATTTATTAACATGTATGTATAAAAACAATAATAACATGATGTATATGTTTGATAAATATAGCCTACGAGCAAAGTGAATGATATGTATATGCATATATGACAGCAGGTGTAGATGTACAGTGCATATAGGCTTCATTTTTTAGAAAATGATGTACATGATCAAATTATGGATAGTCTAGATAGCCCTTGTAGTAATCTTTTTGTTTTAATTCTTTGTTTTGTGTTTTGTTGCTGCTGTTGAGCCTATTAAGGTGTCCTGCGAAATGTGCTCTTAGACCAGACCTGTCCTAGGAAGAGATCTGCCTGTCTCTGTGCTCCCAAGTGCGGGATTTAGGTGCCGTGCGCGGCACTACTTGCAGCACCCTGTAAGTACTTTATGTTTTTTTGTTTTGATCTCTTTAGGTTGGATTTGTTTATGTTGTTTTTGTATGATATTTGAGAGATTGTTGTTATTTGTTTTTTTTTTTGGTTTCTTTTAGTCTGTTTTATGCACGGAAGACACGGCAGATTATGCGTCTGTAGCTGTTGCGCCTTTCGAGCTCACTGGTAGCCCAAGCATGCGCTGACGCTCGACAGAGACTCCGCGTCCGCCCTCCTCGCCTGTCCTGCTGGGATTAAAAGCGTGTGCCAAGCCTAGCTGAGGAAACGCACTAGAGGTTTGTGATCAGGTGGAGCGGGGTGTAGAGAGTAGTACGCCGACCTTTCCTAACTGCTGTATATCTCAAGGCTGCCGATGTCTCAAACACACCAGCCTCCCGAGTCCTGAGGATTAAGCGTGCGCCACGATCTTAGTGCACAGCTCTCGACGCAATAGAGATCTTCGAGCACGAGAATATAAGATCAGTTCAGAACTTGAATGTTTTGCGGCTCCTGGTGAATTGCTGATCGCACACAAATAGTAGCGTGGCCTTGTTTCTATAGGTACAAGGGCTTAGTTCCGCACTAAGAAAACACGCCTGGTCCTCCTCTCGGATTAGAACACGTGTTCATCCATGATCGTTACCTTTCATTAGAGTCAGTAGCTGAAATATTCAGTTTCGAGCTAAGATGGGGGCCGGGTTTTGCGCCAACTATAGACGCCAGCTGCCGACGATGTGTAGTATCGAGAGCAGGTATATGGTACGAAGCCGGAGAAGAGAGAGCAATCTGAGCTGGTCGAGATCGACAGAGCAGCGGCAGACGGTTGTTGTTATTTCACTCACTGGCAGCGCTAGAGTGTCGAGGGAGAGAAGTTGGAATGGGACATGGGGTCCGGAGATGGGCTGGCGAGTAGCGAAATGAAACAAGAGGCAACTCTCGAAAGAGGCTGGCTGTTGACGATAGACCTGTAGAATTAAGCATCCTTAGGACAGTTTAACTATGTAGTGCAGTTTTCGTCTACTAACCTATTGTATACGCGTTTTTGACCTCAAAATTGAATGAATATAAAGAGCAGAGCTAGTCATCTTTAGAAGGATGACTAAATAAGACAGAACGGAACTGGCATCCCCAGAGATGGTGGGAATTTCGAGCCCATAGAGAGTAGAGAAATACGTATAAGATAGAGCGGGAGCAACAGGTAGATTTTTCTAAGCATGAGTGGAGGAAGGAAACGAAGCACAGTACTCACGGGGATGATGGCGCGTGGGCGTAAAAAGAGCTGGCTAGTTCTGATCCAAGCATCAGTAGGACGTTGGGAAAGCATGGCCGTGGAACAGTTTAGCTGTGCGGGCTCCTGTAGGGATCTCGAACTGATGAGCACCAACATGCGAGTCTGCCTATACACCAGGCTGCTCACTTTAGTGGGCGATGTAGTGGAGGAGCATGGCCAGGTAAATTTCCTCAACGTACTATCAAGTGTAAACAGATATGTTGAGGCTAGCTAAAAGAGAGAAGTGTAGCACATCACGGGCAAGAAGCGCAGAGGAGCTCGTACGACTATGCAGCGGCTCATACAGGTTGCGTGTAGGTGGCGAGATCGCCGATGGGGTAGTAGACTAGATGTGAGTACTATTAGAGAGCTATCAGAGTAGTAAGGCTGATGGAAAGTTCGGAGAGCTAGCTTCCTTGGATTAGTCTGAAGCACGCTTTGGTGCATGCCGAACTGAAAGCTTAAAAGTGCAGAGCGAAACGAATTATAACATACTTCTCGCAGTGCTCGATTTTGCTAAATCTGACTTATAGGTGCTCGGAGTTCATCCATTCTGAACCTCAGCCATGTGTTTTTTTAAGGCCCCTTCTTCTCAATAGCAGGTCCATCATAATCAACAAGGTGATCAGCAAGTTTCATATTTGTACCTTTGGTACCTACATCCTGGATTTTGGTTTTAACCTGTTCTCACTTCAGTCAGACTTGTCCCACGAGCTGTTTGACTATAAGACAGGCGCTTGTGGTTAAAGAGCATACATACAGAAGGCGTAGCAAGCACGATGGCACGCTGGGTGTACAGCAGCTTGCCGAAAGTCTGCCCTCGGCCGCCAAGCCACTGTAATCACTCTCTGGAAATCACACATCCAGGCTGTACAGAGGCAATCCTTTTTTCTTTTTCACGAGTGCATGAGCTATATATCGCTGAAGGTAGGAAGCAGGTAACCGGTCACCCGTCCACCGGAAGCCGGCTAGACAGTGAAGAGACAGGAAAGCCCGAGACACAAGAGTGAGCCGTTGTCCCCTATCGTGGGGAGGGATTGGGACAGAGAACCGGGGAAACGTGGCTCACCTGAATGGGATAACACCTCGTCCTTAGTGACGAACAGCAGGTCATTGATGTAAGTTCGTATTTTTTTCAAGGTAACTCACAGAACCAATACGATTACATGAACATGGAGCATTGTGGGAGCCTCTCTCGCGGTCCTACCTGGCTTTTCCCGCAACAGCTCCACAAGCATAGAGATGATTAGGAAGCGACCATGGCCTGAGAGTGAGGTGTCGAGATGGTCTTGCCTTGCTGTTGCTGGGGGAAGGAGCTGCTCTATTGCTCCACTCAGCCCTGCGGTCTTATAAAAACGCTGGACAGAGACGTCGCGAGCTCCCTGGAAAAGGTTCAGTCCTCACCCGAAGGCGCTATCCTATTAATTTTTGTTTATCGTCACTTGCAAGATTCTCCAGCAATATATCTATAGTCTAAATATGCGCGCTGGCTCAGACACATCAAGAGAGAAGCTCGACGGAAAGGCTCTGATTAATGAGCACTGCGGGTAGCTGTGGGTGATATACGCGCCCAGCACGGACCATAGCTGGCCTATTATCTTTACGACTCGATACGGCATTTTCACTGGACTAGCACTCGTGAGGAAAGAGATGGTACGCGTCCTTGCTGCGAATGTCACGAGGAGAACCAATGCAGAGCAGGTACAGAAACAAACGGAGACGACTGAGCGACAGGGATAGTACCATGAGTGAGAGGCTTAAGCTCATTGAGGAGAAGATATCCTGAGCTATCAGCTTCCATTCAAATGAATTGATGTGAAAGGGTAGAGGAAGCTGGCGAGCAGAGCGCTGCAGTGGTATGAAGGCACCTGTGCCAGACGTCAATGGACAACGCAGTGTTAGAATACCAAGCAGACTCGTCACATAAGATTTATTTACTGGGAAGACAGTGTCGGAGATAAACCGTCATTGCGAGCCCTTAAGTGTGAAGAAGAGTTACAGATGTAAACGTCATATAAGTAACAGTATCGATGTGTGTGACAGGTAGTGGGTCGGGAGTGGTTTTTGTTTTGGCACGAGAGCTAATCTGGGGTTGGGCTCGGTGAAAGAACACACCTCAGTATATCTAATCGTACAGTTGCGTTGCAGATCAACTTGTTTATTAATCTCTATGGATAAAGGGGTACATCGGCGACTTGACTATAATTGTGCTCCAGTTATGCCTCTCAGGCAGCAGAATCGTCGCACTGTCCCCTACGTGCCGGAGGAAATGTATGAACCGACGCACGTGGCTGGCATTTACTTATCGAGACCAGACTCATGGACGTCGTTAGTCTGTTTTTATGTTGTTTATTTATGATTTATTCCTTCTTTTTATATTGCTTTTTTTTTTTTAATTTGGTGTAGTGAAGAGAAGTGTGAGCCTGTGGTGTGTTGGGTAGAAGCGACACGAGAATTAACACAGTATATTGAACATATACTTAATATATAATATAAAACATATTAGCCGGGCAGTGGTGGCACACGCCTTTAATCCCAGCACTTGGGAGGCAGAGCCAGGCAGATCTCTGTGAGTTCGAGGCCAGCCTGGTCTACAAAGCGAGTTCCAGGAAAGGTGCAAAGCTACACAGAGAAACCCTGTCTCGAAAAACCAAAAAAAAAAAAAAAAACAAAACATATTAACACATACATACACATACATAATATATTAACATATACCTAATATATAAAATATAATACATTTTTTTTTTCATGTAGATTCTGGGACTGAACTCAGAACCTCATGCTTTCCAGGCAAGGGCCCAACAGACTGCACTATCGGCCCAGCCCACTAGTTAATACTTTTTGATTGCTGATGGCGTTGCCCTTCGCCTTCCAGCACCAATAGAGGGAACACCTTGGAGGCACCCCGTCCGCAGGTGCCAGTCACCCACACAAAGAGCACACCTCTTCTTGTGTGTCACTGCTTGGTGATAAGCTCGTCAAGATGTGATAAGCTAGTCAAGTAAAAGGTCCTGAGGAGACTGTACCCACTTGACATCTGCTGGCCCTTTGGGACTCCCTCTTGGCTCCTTCCCATGCCTGGGAAGGCTGTTTCCCAGTATGGCCAGCAGTAGATGGGAGAGTTGAGTGCAGCTGTGACAACTTTGATTTACCGAGCCCTCGGAATGAAAGGAGTTGATCTAATTGTTCTTTATTGTACATTTAGAGGAGAATTGGGTGAAGAGCCAAGAACGTATCATCAGAGCATCAGCACCTCAATCACTCCAGACCTCAGAAGTGGGGTTTGGTTATCACATATCCTCAGAGCTGAAGGTGGCTTGGAAAGATGCAGACCTTCAGTGGTGTTTGGGTCACAAGATGCAATCTAGGGAAAACATTGGCCTACCAGTTACCCTTCATTGTCTACAACAACACTGGATTGTACCAGGCCCGGTCCCCTCTCTCACCTCTCATCCTGCCTTCGTTGTTCTACATCCCTCTTACAGACAGAGATGCTCCCTGCGCGTGGCTGTCTTCTGCTTGTCATTTGGCACAGTTCTCCTTGTCCTCACCACTTTTCTGCGCCACTGTTCTCTGACCCCGAATCTCTTGCTCCTTCTGATTTCCTCGCTGCTTCCTTGACTGTTGCAGTTTGGTCTGGAAGTCCTTCCTTGCCCCCGACCCCTCCAGGGAATGGCAGCCATTACTCTTCTCCTCCGCTTTAATGTGTAGAATCATTTCTCTTCCTCCTAACACGTTTCCGTGTCTCACAAACTACAATTTGTGGTGATATTTTATTTGTGCTTTAATAAATGAAGCTTGCCTGGAGATCAGAGGAATGGGAACAGCCATCATAAGTAAACAAAGAAGTCATGCAATGTTAGCATTCACCTTTAATCCTATCACTTGGCAGGCAGGATCTCTGTGTGTTCAAGGCCACACTGGAAACAGAGCCAGGTGTGGTGGCACACTCCCTAAATTCCAAAACTAGTTAACCATGGAGGTGTGGAGGTCTGTACAGACAGGCAGGAAGTGACAGAGCTGGGCAGGAAGAGGAAGGGATGTAGCTGGACAGAGAGCGAATCAGATGGCAGAACAGCAAGGCATATGTGCATGGGTAGACAGGAAGTATCTCACTTTTGGAAGCTGCAGAGTTGGTGAGGTAAGGCTGGCTGGTGGCTTTCCCTATTTCCATGATCTCTCTAAGGCTTTCACCCCTATATTTGGTTCCATGTTTTTTTTATTTAATAAGACCATTTAGAAATTCATCTACAACAGTTCTCTTTCAGGGACCCCTGTTTCCAGGAACAAGTCCTATAGTACACCATTTGCAAAGTCACCCCTTGGCATTTACAAAACAGTGTGCATTAGTTGCTTTCATCTTTCCAAAGCACCTGATGGAAACAAGGGAGGGAAGACTCGTTTTGGAGCATGAGTTCAGAGGGCTTAGTCCATGGTTGCTTGGCCCCTGCAGTTGGATAGAGCATCATGGCAGTGGGAGCCTGGGACAGAGGAGGCTCTTCACTTCATGGTGGATATGAAGCAGAAAGAGAAGAGGGCTATCACCGTCAAAGGCACACCCCCAGAGCCCCACTTCCTCTCCCTCCGCCCCAGTTCCTGAACTCCTCACTACCTCCCAACAAGGACATTCATGTGAAAATTTTCAGACGGATGTGGATGACTCCAGGGATCTCACTAGTTTTGAAAGAACAGAAAATGAACCAATTTATTCTCAAACCCATTAGCATTTTCCATTGAGATGTTGCATGAATGAAGTGCATTCAAAACTGGACTTTAAAACTTCTCTGACAAATACACTGTGAACAAGAGCGTGGCTCAGATGCCAGCGTATGATCTAGATGTGACCGGTGCCCCGGGTCAGCTGTTCTTCTGTGGCTTCCAGATTATTGGACAGCCGATAAAAGAGCAAGCCAGTCAAGCAGGTGTGCCTGCGCAAGCTGGTAAAGAGAAAGGTCCCGTGTTGTTAAAATAGTTTATCCAGACACTATTTCACAATAGAAAATTGCCTGCTTTCCCACACTTCTTAGTCAAGCCTCCCTTCTATTTAATGTACAAAATAATAGTTCAGTTTTCTGGGGGCCTTGGGATTTCCCCTGCACAAAGAGTATGGGGTGCCTTTTCATATCTCCAGGCTGGGGAAACCCCACTCTAGGCAAAGGGCCAATTTCAGAGCCAACAGCTCATTAAGGAGATTAGAGTCTGAGGAACCACAAAGATAATGACCTGGAGGACACAAGGAAAGACAATACCCACTGCTCTGACCAAGGGTACAGTGACCTCCCTGTCTTAGAAAGAGGAAGAAGGATACAGATGAGGTGGGATGCCAAGTGAGAACAGATGTTCATTCCCCCCTGGTGGCAGTGTGTTTTATGGGCACGTCTTCCAGAGACAACAGGCCATTTTCATCTTAAGATCTTTATAAAGCATCTAAGCAGATGCTTTATAAATTGTGAGATAAAAATCAATCTTGGGCCTGGAGAGATGGCTCAGTGGTTATAAGCACTGGCTGCTTTTCCAGAAGACCCAAGTTTCATCCCCAACATCTACATGGTAGCTCACAACCACTGTAACTCCAGTTCCAGGGGATCCAGTGTCTTCTGTCTCCACGGGCACTTCATGCACATGGTGCACAGACAGACATTCAGGCAAAACACCCATACACACACACACAAAAAGAAAAAATTAAATATATCAATCTCAACACTGCCCAGTCACAATCTCTCTGATAAACATAGATGCAAATTTTTTCATTAAAATACTGGCAAGCCAAATTCTAGAACACATAAAAAAGATCATCCACCATGATCAAGTTGGCTTCATTGCAGAGATGGAGGGATGGTTTAGCATACACAAATCAATGAATACAATCCTTCGCATAAAGGACTTAAGGGTAGAGGTCACAAGATCATCTCAGTAGATTAAAAAAAAAAGACTTTTTGACAAAATCAAATGTTTCTTTATAATAATACTTTCATCAAAGTGGCATGATACAAAATTAACCTGCAAAGACTGGTGGCCTCCTTATACACCAATAAAAACAGAAATGCAAAGAAACCATGGAAACAATCCCATCCACAATTTCTATGAAGAAACCAACCCCCCAATTACAGCTAACCAAGAAAGTGAAAGACGTCAATAAGGAAAACCCTAGAACACTGGAGAAAGGAATCTAAGAAGACACTAAAAGGAAAGACCTCCCACACTCCTGAACTAGAGGAACTAATATTGTGAAAATGGCTACTACCAAAGCAATCCACAGACTCAGTGACCCTGTCAAAATTCCAACGCCCTTCTTCACAGACATAGAAAAGTGTCTTCACGTTTATCTGCATGTACAAAAGACCCCCGCAAAGCAAAGCAAACGAGCAAGAAAGAATAATGCTCAAGTTAGTCCATACTTGATTTCAAGTTGTACCACAGAGCCATAGCAAGAGAATAGTGGATCTTCTCGGCCTTTCTCTTGCCTCATAAGGACCACGTGACTTCAGTCAGCCACATCATAGCTCGTCAGTTTCCCCCTTTGGGACTAAGCACATCACACACTTCTGCCTTCCTGACTCTGGCCACTCTAGTGAGTTAACTTAGTTTGTGGAGGTCCTCCATCAAAACCACTGCTGGGTAAAAAACACAATTTGCTGTGTGTCAGGTGCGTTCCCGAGTCCATGTGTCGAGAACAACCTTCAGTGCAGCAGTATTAAGACATAGGACCATTAAGAGGGGATGAGCTCATGAGGCCATGGCCCTTACATGGATTAATGAGGGGTTGTTGAGGGAGTCCGCGATAAAAGGATGAGTGATCTCTCTCCCTCCCACCTGCTGCTCTTTTTCTCTGTTTTCCATACCACCTTTCATCTTGGGTCAGTGCAGCAATAGGGAGCCTGACAGAGTGCCAGCACTTTTATACCAGGTTTCTCAGCCTCCCGAACTGTGAGAAGTAAATTTCCCGGTCAGAGGGATCGTTTTTATAACAATAGAAGGTAGACAAAGATGATACAATAATCCTCTGGATGGAGTCACCGAAGTCTATACACCCCCCAATGTAGGGGGACAGTGATAATCATGATGCAGCTTGAGCATTTGGCCTCACTGATATGCTTACCACCGTGTCTGTGGCTTATATTGATGTGGTCACAGGACACTGCATCTGTGTATGCGTGTACATGGATGTGTGTTCTTTATTGTGAGAGTGGTTAGATTCTAGGTCTGTGTTTCATTTTTCCTTTAGTAGTGCAGCAGATAGATTTGATAAGCAGACCCTTGCCACCTCCACCCCATCACCAATCATGTGTTTCAGTGGTAGCCTGCAGCCTGCAGCAAGGAGGAGACATCCACCCATTGCTTTAGTAGGGTCCATGTGTCCAGAGTCACTTTGTGTCCTCCTTGCTCTTCGTAGCACTTGATGTATTTTCTCCCCTTGTCTGTAAGGGTCCTCACATACTTTGAGAAATGCCTCGCTAGAATGAAAGTACACAGGTTTGGCTTTTCCCTGGGGTGATTTGCCATGCCTTTGAGGATCCTTGTGGCTCTATATCAACCCAACCTCCTCTTAGTGAGTATGGCTTCATTTAAGCCCTCTAAGAAACATCAGGATATAATGCAAACTACTACTTTTATTTTCCCACTGTGATCAGTTTCATGACTGTAGGCAAGGCAGATCATTTCTTCAGATTACCCCTTGGAAAGAAAATCTGTTCAGTGATGGGCATTTTGTTATTTAGAGTCCTGTGTTTAACACTTTATTCTAGATGGTTCCTAGAAACAGCAAGAACACTGCTGTGCTTTGTGACTTTTTTGTGAAAAGAAAAATTTAAAAATGTGTGTCAGATGACATTTAAAAAATATTTTTTTATTTAGTGTATGTACATTGGGGTTTTGCCTGCATATATGTCTGTGTGAGGGTGTCAGATCCCCTGGAACTGGAGTTATAGATCATAATCCTAAGTTTTCTCAGGTCCTGCCCGCCCCTTGGTCTTGTGTTCCTCTGGTCTTGTCTGGCCCTGTGGTCCCTCAGCCACATATAAAATAATCATTCAGAGGCTTGATATTAATTTATCAACTGTATGGCCTATGGCAGACCTCTTGCTAGCTAGCTCTTATAGTTTAACTCAACCCATAACTGTAGCACAAATCTTAAAAGGTCTTACTAGTAAAAACAAACCCAGGGCCAGTTATTGGGGTGAATGCTGGAAGATCAGAGAGACAGAAAACAAGCCACAGCTTCCTCACCTCACCAACTGATCTTGTTTCCTCAGACTGAAAGCCTCTGATTCCTAATCTAAATGGATCTCAGCTGAACTGTTGCTAAAGTGTTAAAAAACTAAAGTTCCTGGTCCTCATGCCTTATATTTCTGCTTCCTGCCATCACTTCCTGGGATTAAAGGCATGTGTCACCATGCCTGGCTGTTTCCAGTGTGGCCTTGAAATCATAGAGATCTGGATGGATCTCTGCCTCTAGAAGGCTAGGATTAAAAGTGTGTGAGTGTCATCATTTTCTGGTCTCCAGGTCTATCTAGTGGCTGTTCTGTTCTCTGACCCAAGATAAGTTTATTAGGGTACACAATATATTGGGGGACACAATATCACCACACATAACTATTAATCTAAGTATCACCATATTTTCTATGGCTTTACCTGCATCCCATCACATGTTGTTCCTAGGATGGCAGTCTAGCATCTCCCTACTCTGCCTTTCCCTTCCGGTCTCTCTCCTTAGATTTCCTGCCTGCTCTAAGCTGCCTTGCCATAGGCCAAAGCAGCTTATTTATTAACCAATGGGAACAACATATATATTCACAGCATACAGAAAGACATCCCCCAGCATGTCCCCTTTTGTATCTAATCAAAAAGGAAACTTTTAGCTTTAATATAGTAAAATTATATATAACAAACATTATCAAGCAAGAATTACAGTTACAATATCTAATCTATTTGTATTTGGCAAAATTAAAGAAAACATTTTATCATCCATCCTATATTTGTGAGTCTAAAATTTCATATCTAATTTATCTTTTATTATAACCAAGGAAAATTGTAATTATAACTATTTAGTCTTCAACTACACCAAAGACCCCAAAAGGCTATGATATTACCTAAGTAAACAAGAAGAGCATTGTAAGCAATTTCCAAAAGTCTAGAATGACAAAGACAGCTAGCTGGCTGGACAGTCACCCAAAGTTCCTCTGTAACATTGGTGCATCCATCTTCAGCCTACAGGCCTAGAGTTTTTCAGTCACTTCTCCCTGTGTCCTGTAGACTATCTGGTAGTCACCTCTATGAAGCAGGAACCTGAAGGACCATCTGCCTTGTCTTGGCAAAATTTAGTGGTCATTTTTCCATGGGTCCTGCATGCCCAGTCGATACAACATTTTGTCAAGCAGTCCAGGCAAGAACAGTTTCTTGCCCAAATGGCTAACTTTTGCCATAACGAAAGCAAACTCCATATGGAGTTTCTTTGATTTCCGCCATCTCCTTTGAAGTAAATCAGTGCTGCCAGGAGCAGACATGTCTCATTGTCTAGAAAGTCTAAATTTTTTAAACATTTTAAATGCCATATTCTATAGGTCTTTGAAGTGTTTGAAGATTACCTACCTAGTTGAAATATATCTGTGTATACCTAGAAAACATAAGTAACATGACTATAAGTTTGATTATCATAGATGACTAATTATTAATCTGTATTTCTTAATTATATATTACAATCTTAAATGAGCTATATAAACATAATACCTTAAACAAGAGTAGAAATATACATACAGTATAACAAAATTAACTTAAAATTTGTATCAATAAACTAAAATCCACAGCAATGTAAAACATTTTAAACAAGTTGTTGCTCTTTAAAAGTAGATTCAATAATTGACCCTTTTATCCTATCATATTTCTACTATCCATTTTTCCTTTTAGAAAGAGATTGCATTTATAATCAACCTCCTTTAAATAAAGATAAACATTTATAAACAATATTTTGGGAATTTGGGCATAGTTTCATCTACTATTTCCTGCTGATTGGGGGTGCTGGTAATCTTATGGGGATCCTGAGAAAATTAAGAATTATAGTTAAATCTTGGTTGTAGTAGTTTGTGAGGCTAGATTGTCTCAGCCAGTTGCTTTGAAGCTGATTTTGGATGTTGGTTCATCTGGGCCATGGTGTCATCAGAGACCTTTCAGGGGGTCTTGTCTGATTAAACCATATTAGCCTGGAAGCAATCCATAGGTTCTCATCTTCTGTGGAGACAAAAGCAGAGCCTCTTTTCCAAAGCAATATATCCTTAGACATAAATTTTGAAGTCAAGATACCTTTAATATATATACATATAGGTTTAACTCAACAGCCTTTACAATCAAATGTCTTTCTGTAGTTAAAAATCCCAAAGACAATATAATCCAGATTCCCTGTGTGATTTCCATTTTTTTTTACATGGCTTATTATATTACTTTTACTGTCTCTAAAGATTTTATTTTTTAAAACTATTTATTTCTATAACTGTCTATCCTCCTTTTCCTCTCTCTTCCAAGCTTATGTACATTTTTACACACAATGTCAACCATTTAGAAGTTTATCCTATCTGAATCTGTCTTTTGTGTATCTAATAGTCCTTTTCTGATCATTGCAAACTGCAGCATGGCTAAGACTGAAGCAGCAGCCTTGGCTGCTGACTCTGCCCATTTCAGCTCCCCAACATGGTGGAGGTACCCAGGAAAGTCACGCTTACTCCGTCAACTCTAGCGTTCATGCTGCCTTCAGGTAGCATGCAGCTGGCCCATAAACGCTTTTTGTCTATATGAGTAAAAGTTAAATCCTCCATGCAGTGTGCTGCACAGCTTGGAGACAGCTCTGGGTACCTATGCAGGAATCCACCATGCTGCACTCAAGCCTGAATGCTGTGGCATCTCTGTACCACGGCCCCCCTGAGACATGGAGTGGGAAGCTGTTTTGGGCTCCACTTTAGAATCTCTTATTAAGTTCTCTCAGGTTTTAGGTGGGGACTCTTGCCCTGTGTTGGGCAGCCAAATGTAGCTGTCAGTTTCCCTGGATCCAGCCCAGCCCTGTGGTCCTTCAGCCACTTATAAAATAATTGTTCAGAGGCTTAATATTAATTGTCTCAGCCACTGATAAAATAATCGTTCAGAGGCTTAATATCAATTGTCTCAGCCACTTATAAAATATCGTTCAGAGGCTTAATATTAATTATCAACTGTATGGCCTAGGCAGCCCTCTTGCTAGCTAGCTCTTACAGTTTAATTCAACCCATAACTGTTAATCTATGTATGGCCATGTGTTCTGTGGCTTTACATGTTCCTAGGATGGCAGTCTGGTGACTCCCCACTCTGCCTTTACCTTCCCGTCTCTCTTCTTGGATTTCCTGCCTGCCTTTAAGCTGCCTTGCCATAGGCCAAAGCAGCTTATTTATTAACCCAATGGGAACAACATATATTCACAGCGTACAGAAATACATTCCCCAGCAACAGATGGTTGTTAACTGCCATGTGGGAATTGAACCCAAGTCTTTGAAAGAGCAGCCAGTGCCCTTAACCACCTCTCCAGCCCCATTTAATGGCATTTTAGACATTTAACCACATTTCAACTCTTTTCTATGAAAAAATAATCTAGATGAATCACTTAATAGAACCAAATACTTCCTCCACAATTTTTAATATATGTACATCTGGTTATATTTTTGTATGTTTAAGCATTTTCTTCTACATAATTTTTGTGCAAGAAACATAATATACCTAGCCATGTAGAAGGATTAGAGCCCCAAATTATAGCATTTACAGAACAGATCAGCATCTTTATTCTGTCAATTTAGTTGTTTTCTTAGGCCCCGATGTCTGAGTTTCTGGAAGTTCATATATCTCTTCCTGCGGCTCATCAGGTACATCAGGACAGATAGATTGTGGGTAGTTGAAGGGAAATAGATAACCTTTCATGGAACACATGAGACCTCAGAGCCTGCTGTCACCATAGCCCATGCTGAACCTCTTGACTCTGTGGACTTCAGATTTGGTTTTGCTGAGGCTACTTTGGCATTGTTGGATATGACACAACACCTTGAACACATCAAAGAACTGGCCTGGGTCCCACAGAGAGAACCTCCACAAGAGAGCTTGCTTCTGCTGTTGGAGGTGAAGCAAATGTCTTAAGTGACACAGAGCACCTGGGACTTTGGGGTCCCAGGAAACCAGGTCTAAATCCACAAATAAGAAGGCAGGGTTTTTTTTTTTTGTTTGTTTGTTTTGCTTTGTTTTTTTAATTTCACAAAATATAAAGCCCAGGAGTAAGCCATTTCAAGGTTGATGACCTCAGTGATTCCACAAATAATAAAGCCCACTTTTAACGTTTTCAATTCCTTGATCTTTTCCTGGGTCATCCTCTCCTGGTTGCTGGTGTTCCAGACATCATCACATTCTCACCCATTTTCTTTGAGATGAAGAACAATCGTTTCTTTTTCTCTTCTTTTTTAATCAAGGAGAAAACTTCCTCCCACACCCCAGAAAGTTATCAGACGACTCTCTAAAACATGGCTAGCCAGAATGATGGCAGAAACTATCCCTAAACCAGTGGCTGATTTGAGAAATAGAATTGCTGTGGTTGTATTACGTTAAGACTTAACTCCTAGCGGTTTACTGGGGAATCTCACTGAACTGGTAAGACGGAGTGTAAACAAGGTCAAAGTTCAGTGAAGCACCAATGGGAGCGAATGGTTGAGAAAGTATATCCAATACTGATAACCACTAATTGCTACAAGCATTTTCTGCTTGAGTTGTATATCCATGTTTATGCATGCTCATGTTCACGTGTGGAGGTCAGAGGACAACATCTGGTGTTATTACTAAGGCACTGTCCACCTTGTTTTTGAGACAAAGTCTCCCACTGACCCGAAACCTGCCAAGCAGGATGGGTGGTTAGCCATTGAACTCCAATCTCTACCTTACTAGTCCGGGATTTCAAGCACACTCTACCAGTTTTGGCTGTTTTCCCATGGGCTCTGGCGGTTGAGGTCAGGTCCTCCAGCCCAGGTCCTCATGCCTGAGCCATCTAATTAGCTCACATCTTCTGAGACAGGCAGAAGAAAAGATACTTTGCTTAGCATTCTGCCTTCCCTGAAAAGAAGACAGACACATTCTGTACAAATAGTAGAAGTTACAGATTCTTTGTAACACTGAAAAGAACATCTTCACCCCACCCCTCCTTTTGAGACAGTGTTTCTCTGTATAGCCCTGGCTCTCCTAGAACTAGCTCTATAGACTAGACTGGCCTCGAACTCAGAGATCTGCCTGCCTCTGCCTCCTGAGTGCTAGATTAAAGGCGTGCCTTTAATCATGCCTTGCTTGAAAAGAAAACCTTTTCCCCCCCTTACATAATATATTCATTATTTGGGATTTTTTTTTACAACGCACCCAATCATACTCACTTCCCATTCCACCCAGGTTCACCCTCCCACCCTTGCGCCACCCCCCCCTCAGAAGAACAAAACAACACCACCACCCCCACTCACCAAGTCCCATTTGTGTTGTCCATATACTTACTGGAGCGTGGTCAAACTCCCAGTGGCCAGCCCCTTAAAGAAAACCGAGTTGCATACACACACACACACACACACACACACATACACACACACACACCCGCTCCCAGAAGCCAACAGCTGTGAAGAGCTCCACTTCAGCATCTTTATCACAGCTTTTAAGGACTCTCTTCAACAGCTTCCTGTCTGGACTGTTCCTCTTCTTGAACTGGCTTACTCCTGGGGCATTTTTGGGGGGGAGGGTGGGTAGGGGGTGGGGGGCAGTTGTCACAGAAGCCTTCAATGTCTCTCTTAGCTATGAGTCTGCAGTCATTGATACCACTGCCAAAGAAGCTTCCTTGACAACAGCAGTGCTGGCAGCATGGATCAGCACGCCCTAAGCTTTCAATCAGCAGTGAAAATAGTCACCAGGGCAGGCCTGCCCACTGCCGCTGAGTTCATACCTCCACCCTCCCCACCGACACACTTGATTTGGGGTAGCACAGTGCTGAGGTAATCGTTTTCTTATCTCAGCCTATCAGGCTCGCCTCCTTCCCGGCTTCCTTGCAATGTTCCTTGTTGATAGCGGTGGCCACATGAAATTCTGGCCAATAAGTAGAAGTCCTCTGAATGTGGGGTTTCTGGGAACTCTCATTTTCATGACAACGGGGTGTATTAGAAGACAGAAGGCTCTCAGGGACCTCCCCCTTCTTACTGTGAGATAATATCAGGTGCTCTAGTAACTCTCTTGACAGCATGAGGTAATGGACATGCGGCAAATATTCATACCAGAGACCCTGAGAACAAAAGCTTCTGAGTCATGAGACCAAGCCTAGAACTACCTACGTTCGGATTTCTGGCTGTGTGAGATCACTGAATGGCCTCCTTGTTTCAGTGACTGAGGCTGGCTCTCCCAGGGCTTGCATCTCAATGTGCTGATGGTAGAGAGGCACTGAGCGCTGACCGGTGTCTGCAGCTCTCCTTCATCCCCCCTCCCCAGCAATGAGTTAGCTATGGCTTGAGGGAGACTAAGTAGCTGGACCACATCTTCCCAGCCCTCGGGGCCAAGGCGGATGACCCCATCCTTACCCACTTTTAGCCCTTTAGCATCCGCTTGATCGTCTTTACTTTTTATCGAGTTCTTTGTTACTATCACTACTACTATTATTATGTGTGTGTGTTTATATATGCACGAGTGTGTGTCATGCCATATCTGTGGAGATCAGGGGACAGTGGGAGTCAACTCTCTTCTTCTGTCATTCGGGCCCGGAGGCTTGAACTCAGGTCATCAGGCTTGGCGGCAAGCACCTTTTCCTGCTGAGCTGGCTCATCAGGGGATCTTCCACTTGTGTTTTCTATATTGTTATGTTTTCTATCCTAGTTCGATGTGAAAGCTTCAGGTCCGAGGCTGGGCCCTTTCCCCTTCTGGCATCTACTCTTACACTGTGTAGAAAGGAGCTTCTCAACGGCTGGGGCAAGATGAGTTCCAAGGCATCTTTCCTTTCTCCACGGCAGCACAGAGGGAGGTAAGCATACGGGGTTTATCTCCTGAAGATACACATTCGCTGCCTTCTTGGTTCTTTTTTTTTGTTTTGTTTTTGTTTTTGTTTTTCGAGACAGGGTTTCTCTGTGTAGCTTTGCGCCTTTCCTGGGACTCACTTGGTAGCCCAGGCTGGCCTCGAACTCACAAAGATCCGCCTGGCTCTGCCTCCTGAGTGCTGGGATTAAAGGCGTGCGCCACCACCGCCCAGCGCCTTCTTGGTTCTTAATTGGAGAACAGAAGGCCTATGGGTCCTACAGAGAGTTCTCCAGGCCAATCCCTAACACTGGGATGGGTCGTCCTTTGGATTTTGGTTGCATACTGGTATTTTCACTTCTGTACCGCTTAAACACATAGTTCTGTGGGTGTCTGTGATGGTTGGCTCGGAACCCCCCTCCCGCAGGTGTCGGTGTTAGGTTATTCTGTCGTGATTCAGTGAAGTGGAGCCTTTGCTGCATCTCTCTCTCTCTCTCTCTCTCTCTCTCTCTCTGTGTTAGGGAAAGGGTACTGGGGTGGAGCTCAGGGCACTGCCCAGGCTGGCAAGCCCTCCCACCCTGTACCCCTCCTGTGTGCATCCTCATCACCAGCGTGTGGCATCTTCCTGGACTAATGTCACGACGGGCTTTGCCCTCATCTCTCCTGTGATGGACTCCTCCCTCCCCAAACCCTGGACCGCTCATTCTTTCCCTGCAAAGCACAAGAGCCTTTTGTGGGGCCCAAGAAGTCATTCCAACACAGAGCTTTGTACCAGCAACTGTGGGTTCTCCTTAAGGTAACTGTGGGTGGCCCTCCATTTATTTTCATGCTTCCTTTTTGTTTCTGCGGATTCTGCCCCCCCCCCAGCACATGCCGTCCATGTCATCTGAATGGCCACTTAGAGAAGGATCAGAAGTTTGTTGTTTCATTTCCAGCATAAATCAAAACTTTGTGTTCGTGCTGTGATGCGGAGTGAGTCCAGGAATAGCTTTGGGATTGCTAAGTGTCTGGAGAGCACCGACTACAGACATGTTTTGAAGCCGGTCATAATAGTTGCTACAGCCGTTAACAGTTCCTGAAAGAATGGCAGCATTATCCACCAGGCCTTAAAATGTGCCCGGCTTGCATTGCACAGAAGTCACCCTGGGAGAGATGGGGATTTTTTTTCTCCTTTCTGAAACCCAGCCATAAAAAGTCTTCAATAACGAGAGAAATTCCTTTCACTGCTGAATCCAACATGAAGGACATTGTGTTGTGACAATTCCACATCACAGCCCATGAACGTTGTCTTTGTGTGAGTGGATGTACGGGCTGTACTGTTTTGTTTTTATTTATTCTGCATTCTTTATTCTAATGTCCTTTCCTTTTTCCTGACCAGAAAGATTGTTATTGAGCCCTTCACAAAGCTCAAATCCTGCAGTGTGTTAAAAAATGTTAACAATTCAAAGAAGTTATAAAAATTTATAAGTTGGCTGAATGCTTGGGAAATATCTGCATATTTTAATATAAATAGATAATGCAAATATTTGTTCACTGCATTGAGAGATGAGCCTCTGTTTTCCAAAAGGCCCTGCTATTTAAATTTGATTTATTTGATTACATTGAAATAAAGGGTGCCCGGAGTGAATGAGGCCAAAGATGAAATGCCACCGTTGTGGGCAAATGAGAGAAAATAAGTTAGCCATGTTGTTGCATTGTGGGGGCTAAACAATCCCTTCCCAGCAGTTGGGTTGCTTTGTGATTAGAATTCTCATGAAGGTGACTTGCCCTTACTCATTTTTTTTTGAGACTTCCAATTTAAGGTTTGGGGTTTAGATTAGCTTTCTCCCTCCCTCCGTCCCTCCGTCCTTCCCTCCCTCCTTCTTTCCTTCCCGTTCTCTTGACAGTTTTACTGTCTCTTTAGAAGATGAACTGGCAGGGCTGGAGAGATGAGATGGCTCAGCAGTGAGACTACTTGCCGCCAAATCTGGTGACCTGAGTTCGATCCCCAGGATCCACATGACAGAAGGGGAGAGCTGACTCCTGAAAGTTGTCTTCCAACTTCCACACGTACTTAGTGGCGTGCACAATCGCATACACCTGCGCACACACATAAATGTAATTAAAAGTTTTTAAGTGTATTGACAGACTTAAGCATGGGCTGGGTGTTTTGAGGGGCTAACCATACAAAGAAAAGTAGGTTGAGTAAAAATAATGATCATGTAAGTTTGAGGGGGCTGCTCTACTTGGTTTCCATAATCAAGATACACATTTAGAGTGAGCCTGGGCCAGAGGTCTGTGGAGAAGGATTAGGATTCAGGGTTCTAGGTCTTTCTGAAGTTCAAGTCAAGGTTGTTAGTGGAGACCTAGAGGATGGATGGAGCTCCACAGGACAACCTACCAGGTAGGTCTCCCCGTCTGAGGGGAGACCCAGAATGCTCTAGGGATCAGACTGTGGCCGGGATAGCTGACATTGCAGAGGCATCTGTAGGAAGCAGCTTTTTCCACAGAGTTAGTGACAAGTCAAGAGGGTGCCCTCAGGGGATGAGTCCAGACAGTGGCTGAAGGGCAACTCTGGAGTTAAGACACAGGAGTTACAGGGCTCAGCTTTGATGTTCTCAAATTAAAAAGCAAGAAGGTATGAATGTGTGCCTTCAGAAGAAAACTCTGCAAAGTGCTACTGAGTGGTCACACCTCACATTCCCCAGCACCAGCTTTACCGCCAAGGTTCTGGGGATAGGAGAGACCAAGGAGGAGAAGAGGACAGGACAAAGCCTACACCCAGGACTGAGCAAGTCTACCCATACAAACATACAAACTGTCTCACAGTGTCATCCGGACAGCCATTGGCTGCTATCCCACACTGTGGCAAACTCACTCTCCTGCTATCCAGGGTCCAGGTTACATGCTCCTCATGCCCCACAGCTCTCTGAGGCTTGTGGGAACCCAGGACACCTGAGGAGTCTGGACTTCCTGGGGAACGAGGCTTGGGGAGGAATCCATTGATAATGTCTCAGGGGGAGAACTCGAAACAGAGACTTTTGCTGCCCTGAACCAAGAGGCCCCATTTGACTGAGAAATAGTATCAACATCTGATATTGCGGAAGGCTGACAGTGTGCCGATCATTTGAGAGCTTACTTAAAAGGAAATGGCAGAGCTGAGCCCGTGGTACACGTCTGTCATTGGGAGGCTGAAGCAGGAGCATTGAGTACTAATGGTTAACCTAAATGACACAGAGAGCCTGTCTCAAGAAAAACAACATGGCCCTGGAGAGATGGCTCTGTGGTTGAGAGTATTTATTGCTCTTGCAGAGGACCCAGGTTTGGTTTTTAACACCCACCTGGTGGCTCACAACCATCTGTAACTCCAGACCTCCTTTTTACAGCTTGTGAGAGAACCAGGAATGCACGTAGG
This sequence comes from Peromyscus leucopus, assembly GCF_004664715.2. Lineage (NCBI taxonomy): Eukaryota > Metazoa > Chordata > Mammalia > Rodentia > Cricetidae > Peromyscus > Peromyscus leucopus. Next base: position 27,987,980 of record NC_051084.1, on the reverse strand, counting down.
GCAGGCAAAACACTCACACATATAAAATAAATAAATTTTTTTAAAAGGTGAAATAAAATCAGCTGTAGCATAAACAACAGAGAGAAATTGTCAAAATAGCCCAGGAAACACACGGGGAAACTATTTTAATCCTGTTGTTTTCAGACACTAGTATCCTGGGTGCTGGTGACATCTTCCGCTGGCCTCTCCTTGTCTTCATAGTCTTTGTGGTCTCCAATGAAAGAATTCCAAAGAGACATACTGAGTAAGTATAGAACATGCTCTTGGAGAAGGAGGCAGATTGAAAGATTTTCCTTGTGAAAGGGTATATCTATGCAAATATAAACAATTACTTAAGAATATTTAAGAGTATTTAAGAGTATCTGAAATCATGCATCCATTATGGAGTCTCATGATGCTATCAAGTGACTGTGTATGTTTGTGTTTATGTATATGTGTGTATTGGGGCGTGTGTGTGTGTGTGTGTGTGTGTGTGTGTGTGTGTGTGTGTACAATCATATTGTAAAATATAGGAAAGGAAGTATTGAGGGGCAGATGAGGGAGACCAATTGGCTAGTGGCAACCATACCTGACTCATCTCCACTTCCCATCAGGACTTGGTTTCTTTACCACCTCTCAACACTCACACTCTCTGCTTGGGCAAGAATCCAGGTACTTCCAGGACTGGGGAAATCCTTTCATCGTGTTTTCTTCTTAGGCAGACTTCAGGGTGGGGCTTGGGAGAGAGGAAGGAATGTGGCGGAGGAGTGAGGGGGTTCTCCGAATGCGGCAGCATTTGGCAGGGGTGGAGAGTGGTTTATGTAAAAGAGGGGTACAGATAAAACTCTGGGGATTCTGAAGGAAAGGCGACCATAAGGACCACCAGGAAAGATGTTCCAGAGAAGGTGACCTAGAAACTGGGCCTGAAAGAGTGTGTAGGATTTCTTTACTTTTACTTTTTGGTAGGCGTGGGTGGAAGAACTTTCCTTCGGAAAAACAAACAAACAAACAAACAAACACCCAGTCCAGACAGGCACTGCACCACAACATGTGTGTCTGAAGACAGGAGCATGCTTTCTCTCATCCACGGCTCTTCATGAGATCCAGAGGTTAACAGCACCATGAACTCTTGCTATGTTTTGGGTGGTGGCCTGCCCACTGGCCACCCACCCTCCCTCCCTCTCCTTTCTTCCTCCTTTCATTTCCATCATCTCTATGGTTACTTTACTCCCCCACTTTCATTACACTGTGTCCTTGATCTTGTTTTATTAAGTGCTGAGAGCGACATTCTCCTCCTTGGGCTGGCTGCCTTGTGACCAGGATGGACGTTGTGTTGGTGACTTCAAAAGCTAGGTCATGAAATGTCAAGAAGCCTCCTTCCAGAACCATTGGGACCCTCACCTTTGGAGGCTCAGCCACCATGTGGGGATATCGGGATCCAGGCTGGGGTGAAGGGCAGCAATACCACCTGGAAATGTGAATGAAAGATGCTCCTGAACTGAGTCTCCCTAGGTTGTCAATCCTTTCTACAGCCACCTTAGGTGTCACTGAGCAGAGCAGGTCAACACCACTGCATCCCTTTCAAAATCTTGGCACAAAACAGTCGAGCGTAATGAACTGGTTTATCGAGCTAAACCCAGACAATTGGTGCATACATCCGCAGCAACCATCACAGCCAGCGCTGAGGCTCTTCTGGTTCATGGCTTTCTGTTTGGCAGAGAAGGGAGGGTGGGAATTATCGACTCTTGACAAGTCCTGGTTGGCTGATTTACACCTGCTGTCTCATTCCATTTCTCCTAGCACCGCGAGGTAAATAAATATCATTGGCCTAATTGTACAGGGAACAAGACTCTGAGAGGTTAAGTGGCTTCTTCAGGGCCACAGACTTAGTACATAAACCCAGTTTCTGCAGGGTTCTCACACCTCTCTACCATTCAGTAGAGCCTCAGTGTGAATCCCAGAAGGACTGTAAGTAGTCCACTCTGACCACCGCCCAGACCAAGATCTGGGGAGGCAGATGGAGGGAGGGGTACACTTCCTGCCTCCCAGATACTTTAGTTTAATCGGTTTATTCTTTGTATCAGTAAAATCATTAATATCTGCTACTGGTAATGTCACAAGTGCCCCAATTGGGGACTATAAGTACTATGAACCCCCCCCCCCCGGTGTATTTAAAACAGAACTTTTTGAGTAGAACAGAATGAGGTGCTATTGAGTGACTGAATCGTCATGAAGGTCACAGCCATTATGTCTGAATTAACAACCCCAATCATACCTCTACCCCAAATAAACAGGCCTCAAATGACCATGCCTGGACAAAAGAGTGGCAGCCACAGTCCATATCTCTCTTGAGGAAAGCGTGAGTGATGGGCCTAGTACACGGGCCAGGCTTCGTTTCTCAAAAGTATGGTCCACCAACTATGAATGGCTGATTGGTGGGGAGACAGGCTAAGATGATCACACTTCACCATGACCATTTTCACAGGTAGGCCCAGGACTCAACATTTTTAGCAAGCTCCTATCAAATTCTGTTACATCCTGAAGATGGGGGGGTTTGAGATTATAGACCTAGGACCAGAGAACCCTGAGCTACTAGAGAAAGCTAACTGATTTGAGAGTGTTGTTCAGTTAGCCTGTTTCATTTAAAATTGTGAATGCATGCCGGGCGGTGGTGGCGCACGCCTTTCATCCCAGCACTCAGGAGGCAGAGCCAGGCGGATCTCTGTGAGTTCGAGGCCAGCCTGGACTACCAAGTGAGTTCCAGGAAAAGGCGCAAAGCTACACAGAGAAAACCTGTCTCGAAAAAACAAAAACAAAAAACAAACAAACAAACAAAAAATTGTGAATGCATTGAGACATTGGACCAGGGGAGGGGTTTGCCCCCCCCCCAAGGCCATGGTCACCTCATTTAGTGCTGTGGAGAGGTGACAGAGATGACATTGATCTTAATCCCACACTGCCTATGCATGAGTCTTAAACCCACCTACCAGGATGAGGAGAGTTGCTTTATTTTATTACGGAAAGGGTGGTGGGGTGTGATTGGACATCAGTCTTTTTCTCATTATTGTCTCTGCCATTTAGGTTAATCTCACAGAAGAGTTGCTGCACACTCTCTAATAAGGAGCTACAGAAACAGAGTGGCTGTGTGGACCAGAGTCTGTCCCGTTCTGGCCAGCTGGAGCAGCACTCTACAAAGGGGAGCGTGAGGCCGGAACCCCACAGACTGAAGTGAGTGAAGGCTGGAGACCTCACTTTGCCTCCGAATTTGCAAACAGGACATGGCAACAGGCTGAGAAAGCCCGATAGGAAATCTGGAGTTGAGTTTTGGGATCATCAGGGCCAACTTTCTTATTTGTATAGAGGAGTAAACTGAGGCACAAGGAAAGGGAATTGCCGTGCTAAATCCTGGCTCTTACACTTTCTGGCTGTGTCATCTAGGAAAACTCACTTGTTTGCTCTGAAATGTAGGATGCCGGCAGGGCTAACTGTCTGTGGGCTGAGTGAGGAAGAGACAGGAACATGGAGAATGGAGCCTGGCTTGGGGACCGAGTTGCTGTTTGCTGCCCAGGTTCTGCTTAGCAGCCTTCACAGAGCTAGCAGCTGACGGAGTCAGGCCCAGACAGACCTGGCTGCATTTTCCAAAGCTTGAGCTGCTGTGGTATCCAGAATCTCAGCATGCAGGCTCACTGGATACCTGCATTTCCCAGTGTGGTCAAGTGCTATTTTAGGAACTTTCTCTACAGAAAGTGCCCGGGGACAATGGGCTCTGGCTGGCCGCCTCCAGCCTCACAGTCTGTTCTCAGGGGTGGGTGGCCTCTATGTCCTGTCTGTCTGTCTGTGTCCCCAGGTGACCTGTACAGCCGCCCTCTTCCTGCTTGTCTGCTACATGGGACATAAATGTGGGACTGAGGCCTCAGAGGCTAAGCCACTTAGTAGGGATCTGTTCCTCAGCAGCAAGCTCTCCCTGAGGTTTGGGGTGTGGGACAAGAGGCTTCTGGCTGTGAGGTTTGAGTGAGTGTCTAATCCCTAATCTCTGCCTCTCTTTGCTCCTCTGTCAGAGCTTGAGCAGGAATGCTAGCCTCATGTGATGGTCCTGAGACTCTGAGAGGACTGGGCAAAGCACAGGGAGCTACCCATACCCTGTACACAGTAGTGTGTCTGTGTCGGTAACTTTTTTTTTTTTTTTTTTTTTTTTTTTTGGTTTTTCGAGACAGGGTTTCTCTGTGTAGCTTTGCGCCTTTCCTGGAACTCGCTTTGGAGACCAGGCTGGCCTCGAACTCACAGAGATCCACCTGGCTCTGCCTCCCAAGTGCTGGGATTAAAGGCGTGTGCCACCACCGCCCGGCGTCGGTAACTTTTAACCCAGCTTCGTGAATTCAGAGGAGACTAGGATATAGCGAGCAAAGAACTGCAATTTGAAATGCAATGGTATTTTAAGTAATCGCAAAGAGAAAAGGTCAAAATTGAGAGTTGATTGAAAATATAGTATGGTCTTAGAAAGTCAAAGAAATTGACAATGATTCTAAGAGAGAGACAGAGGAAGCAACTTTAAAGCTGTTTTTTCTAGCTCCGTGAGTTCCTCCTGCCTTTCCACTTCTGCCTGGGTTTGTCATTGTTGTTTAAGACATTGACCTAAAAATAAACATGCCAGGAGGGTCTATAAGGCTGATAATCTTATATTGCATGACTTTGAGGGGAGTTTTGATTAACAATAAATCCTATCAATGGAGTTCATTTGCATTTATACTCATAAATCAGATAATGGAAGCCTGCTGGTCACAGTATAGTAGATAAGCAAAACGCATTTTACTGGGTTTCAAAGTGGAGGTTAAAAAAACTCTCTTTAGAAGAGTTGCTGAATCAATGTGGATGATGACTGACCCAAGACTGGCTTCTTAATCCTCCTCCTTTCGTGCATGGTCACTACATTATTCAGGATGAGTCACGTGATGCTGAGGTAACAAACACCCCTAAGGCTCCCAGAGACAGAAACAAAATCATTTCTTCTGTAAGTGACATATCTCTTATCAGTTTGTCTGAGCCCCAGGAGGCCAAGCTGAAGCAACTTCTGTGGACCACACTGCCAGTTGTCATGGTCTAGGGACACAGTGGTAGACTCTCTGGTAAATCAACAGCTTCCACCTGAAAGTAGCACACATTGCTTCAGATCGGAGGTCAGGGCCAAAGCAAGGACATATCTAGCTATCACAAAGTGGAGAAGCGTTCCTACTTTGGGTCTGGGTGAACAGCTACATCTACACACACGCTTTTGTGGCCACCAACTCCTGGTAGGTTATTGACCTGCTCTTTGCTGTCTTCACAGTGCCAGGCTGCTGTAGAAATGGATCAGTGTTGGGTGTCTGCCTGACCTTGGAGCTGAACATGTGACTGGAACAAAATGGGAAATGGCGTCAGAAAATTTGATCTTCTGTTTCATTTCCTCCTTTGGCACCCCTCCTTCCTTGACTCTGGGCTCCGTGACTGGCATGATCTTGGGTCACCATTCAGCCTCTCCAAGCATCTGTCTTGCAGATGGCAGATGGGGACATTCTTAGTCCTCTATGGATCATGATGGACATGCAAAGGATGGTCAATGAGGACCTCCAGTGCCCTTGCCTGGGGTTCTTGAGTGCCCATCAAGGCTGAGTTTTCCATCCATCCTGCCATTCAAACTCCTCCTGGGCACACAGTCTACTCTGATCTCTCCACTGCTACTCCCCTCCTGTTTCCATGGTAAGATTTCCTGTTTGTGTCTGGCTTTGTCCCAATGTTCTTGTCTATGAACTAGGGTAACATAATCCCTACTAACTCGTGGATTGCTGTAGGTTAGGAAAGATCCCTTCATATCCCTAGTGATTGGCCAGCCTGAAAGAAACTCACCAAAGCAGGCTAATGGCAGCTATAGATATATAACGTGCTCAAATGAATATTATTTTGAGAAACCATCTCACATGATGGCCTTTCCCCCAACTTTGAAAGATCATCAAGACTGTTGCTTCTGAACGGCTGAGGGGTCTGCTCTGCTTGAGGGCGGATGGGTACGCCTCCCTTTTTGGCTCCTCAAGAGGCCCTAGAACACATGTATAGATTTTAGGCTATCTCTGTTGACTTGAGGCTAAGCCACTGGCCTTACTGAAGAGAGACTGAGGCCAGAGAGAAGAAGGGATGAGGGACTCCAGACAGATTGGTTGAGGTCAGGCGTAGGAGACCAGGTTACCATCATGTTTCTTGACATACCTGCCTAGAAGAAGACGCCAGCGAAGAAAGGGGTCATTTCTGATGATTCACAGATCTTTTCATAAGCAGATTTATTTTTCCTTGTAAGGCTCTGGGTGACTAGACAGAGATAATAAGATTAAAAAAAAAAAAAACTTTTTTCCTCTAAGCGACTGGTTAAAATGTGGTACAGGCTGTGAGTTACTCAAGGTCATTATTGTGTGATGGGTTATCAAAGGCCTATGCGAAATGTGTGGGACTTTTATGAGCTTGTTTTTATTATAGTAGACTGTCTGAGGGCCCCTTTTGTACAAAGTGCTTTGAAAGTTCTAATGGGACCCCATAATCATCTGTGTGATTATGAAGGTCAAATTGTGCCGAACAAACCCCAGAGCTATTTTTGACCAAATTAGTGGATGAACAGAACAGAATATTAAAAAAAATATATAATTTTGTTGTTGTTGCCCTTTGAGCCTTGTGGGCACAATGAAATCTCTCTCGCAGCCGAGAAAGTGGCGGCAGTCACACATTTTCCCACTTCTCTTGTTTTCTGGTATCACGGCCACCATATCTACCCTGGACAGCAGGGCAGTGCCTACATGGCACAAAACATTTAGGGTCCCCATGAAAAGGATTCAATTTTTTGCAATCGAAAAGAAAAAAGCATGAACTTTCAGGTGGAAGAACATGTGGTCGATAATAGGACAGTTGTCTGTGTCCCAGCATAGCCACGAATAGATTATTCATAGAATATTGTGAAGGACAGGGCCATGCAAACACCACCACTCAGTGCCCCTGAAGGTCTAATGTGTGCCCCTCACTCCCGTTGGCAGCATGGGGTCTGGCTGAGAAGGTTTTTTTTTTCACTGGGTTCAAGGTGAGGGACAGGGCTACACTAGGTTTGGGACGAGAACTGGCTGAGTAGCCACCTCTGTTTGCCAAAGTGTGTCTGCGCCTGTCCCTGTAGCCTGAGTCCCGGGATGCTCTTCCACCACGAGGCCTGTGCTTCCGGCCTCCGTTTTCAATGTTCGATCTTACACTAGGAAACTGAGGTTGGAAAAGCAGTGGACTGTTTCCTTTCTCCTGTGAACCAAGAGGCGGAAAGGACTTTTGTTTTGTTTTGGTTTTTTGGTTTTTCGAGACAAGGTTTCTCTGTGTAGCTTTGCGCCTTTCCTGGAACTCACTCTGTAGCCCAGGCTGGCCTGGAACTCACAGAGATCCGCCTGGCTCTGCCTCCCGAGTGATGGGATTAAAGGCGTGCACCACCACCGCCCGGCTTGAAAGGACTTTGTATTCATTACCCACAGGATGGACTTGGGAGATAAAGGTTATTCAAGTTCAAACAGATCAAAAGCTCAAGTCCCCACTGAGGCCGCTGGGGTCAAAGGGCACCTGCCCTCTGCCCCCAGCTCTCTAGCATTTCATATCGACATTTCGGTTCTGAACTTGCTGAAAAGAGCTCAGAGTGTGGACTTGGGGAAGGGAATGGACACAAATCAGGCTAATTTTAGGGGGATTCTTCACCAGTATCTTGTCTCCAGGCTACCTAGAGCTGACCTAGAGCTGTCATTGCCCCGTGGGACAGTTATGTTTCCTAGAAACTCAGATTTCAGGTCACTCGCTGCTCTGAGGCTAAGACGCAGCTTCTTGCCACTTGAAATCTCTTCTCGGTAATATCCTTTTGCTGAGGGCCGTGTTCTCAAGGCTAGATAGTTTGTAGCCAGAAAGCCTTCATCTGATGAGTGATAGAGATGTCGCAGGATGCCCATCTTGCCTCATCACACTGAGACTGAGGAGGAAATGACCTCTCTCACACCGGGGCCTTGTCTGTTTGTCTGTCTGCATTATCTACATGATAAAGCTGTAGTGACCTTCTAGCCAGACCTCCTTGGTGCACTTGAAACTCACAGGATGCAGCCCTAGGTTGCAAAGCTGAAGCAGTGTGATAGTGGAGACATCACCTGAGCTCAGAGAGGACCTATGAGCCATGCATTGCCAACAGGTGGGACAGACACACTAGGACTTTCAGGGGCCCTGGATGGGTTTGCCATGATGGCCCTGTTCCCCATGAAAGTAAATATGTTAATATCTGCACCTTTGGGTTATTTAACAAGCAAATGGCACCATTTTCTATCACAATATTTCCTTTCTCATGAAAATTCACTGCTTTCTTCTTATTTGAAAACATTTTATGTGTACTCTGAAAGTTTTGTGGGATGTTGACCACCTGTTGTACCAGACGGTTAAGCTGTCCATGCTAATAGCAAGCAAATGTCTGTATCCTCGGGATGACCTTGGGAGGCTGAATATTTATGAATACGAGTCATTTTATTACTCTAAGTGGTAATAATACATGTTACAAATGGGTGTGGTTCATAAAGTGGGAGAGCTTAATTATATAGACAACCTACATGTCAGTGTCTCAGGATTGGCAATAGACTCGTCTATGAAGGCCTTGACATTCCAAAGTCAAACTCAAGACATTGGTTTTAGGGTCAAAGACCAGAGGTTTTTATAAATATTGAGGAGCTGTGGCCTTTGGTCAGGATCCTGCTTCAATTAACCACAAACTTGGGCAAAAGTCTTCCTAGGCAAGCTGTTTCATTCTGTGCGGTGACTCCCTTGTCTCTAGATGAAAGCGATTGACCGAAGCCCCATCGAGAGGATGAAACGAAGTGTTTGCAAAGTCCTTCATACAGTGCCTGGGATACTGTATGTTTTCGGTGTTAGTTACTGTAATTGCCATTATAATTGCCATAATTACCATTATGAAGTTATCTTATTCGACAGACAGAGAAACTTAGGATTCTCCATCATTTTGCGAGGCAATCATTTTGCTAAGTTCAGACAGGTAGTTAAGAAAAAAGATGTCAGAGGTTAGAATTAAGCAATAATTTGTGAAGAGAAGGAGTGGGAGGTAATATAGAAGTTTCAAAGGTAGTTCAACTATAGTCGTCCTTTTTATCCTACTCTATCCAGCACTGGATATGAACTATGCCCTTCCCAGCATGTCATACTCTTCATGCTCCCTCCTGTAGTGACTTGGCTATCACATCAACTGTCTTGTGTTGCTTGGTTTGAGTTCCAGGAACCCTTTCGTAGTAGCCGAACGTGTGGTCACAGTACCTGCTTTATCCTCACATCACCTCATTATGTAAGCGTTGTATCATCTCAGATCACCACAAGAAGGGTGACTCCAGTACAGTATTGAGATAGAGAGAGAGGACGTTCACATAATCTTTGTCATAGTACATGTGGCAATTACTCCATTTTACTATCACTGCTGACGTCTTACTGTGCTAATCTATAAATTCAGCTTCATCATAGGTACACATACATAAGAACCGTAATCTATAATGGGTCTGGTACTGGCTACAGCTTCAGGTACCTGCTGGAGTCAGGGAACATGTGTCACGGCTAGGATGGCTTATTGTACCGATCCTTACCAAACAAAGACTGCTGGAGACAAGGTACGTGGAGAAAAGGCCAGAGATAGTAACAAGGGCAAGCTGTTTCATTCTGTGCGGTGACTCCCTTGTCTCTAGATGAAAGCGATTGACCGAAGCCCTATCAAGAGCATGAAACGAAGTGTGGCACTTAGCTGCTCAGCAGTGGACTTTCTCTTCTGATGTTCAGAGGAGGAGAAATCGTTCAGTCACACAGCAGCACTGGCCAGACCGTATCTAGAATGGCTAACATCTTAGTCTGGAGACGACCCTATGAACAGCATAGTTTGATCTTGTCGCCCTGCCCCAGCTCCCCAACACAAGCAGATTACAGCTGGATGCATCAGACCAGAAAAATATAGAGAGGAAAACATCACCCAGAATATAAAGGTAATGTAGCCATTTTAATGGCACCAGCAATAATAATGGTATTAATAATACCACATTTGGTGCTTTTAAATAGAAGTCCCTTTTTTGTGGTTTATATTATACCACAGTGCAGCTACTGTCTTAATCAATGGCTGAAGAAACTGAGTCTGGTTGCTTTGCCTAACTCACACAACTAAGTTTTGGGCCTTCAGTAATAGATCTTAGATCTGTGCTATCGGTTAAATTCTTAGAAAAGCTTCAAATTGACCGTAAAAAGTAGTAAGTGTGGGCCAGAGAGATGGTTCAGCAGGTTGGGGGGGGGGGCAGTTCAATAACTGGAACCCATGTGGTAGAGAGAGAAAGTAGACTTAGTAAGTTGTCCTCTGACCTCCATACACTCTCCATGGCACACACATGGTCCCCCCAACAACAAAACGTAATTAAAGCAACAATAATTGTATTTGTTGAGCTACTACTGTTTCTTTGGTCCCGAGGCAATGACTGGTCTCACAGTTTCCCATGTCTCTGTCACAAGGTATAGATTCTCAGCCCTTGGTAGTTGAAGAAACTCAGACTCACTTAGGGCATATGACTTATTCCTGATCCTAATTTTTGTAAGTCCAGTTCTTACTTAAGGTTTATTTCAGTTCATGGGACAAGATCTTTGTGCTTGGTACTTGATGATTGGCATTTGAGTGGATATAGTTTTAATCTTTAGTCACTATTAGCCTGTGTGGTAAGTAAGTACAGACTGCTGTAAAACAGGACCCAGTCAGACTAGAAAGACAGCATCATTTATACAAATGAGCTGAAACGTAGAATTTTCAGCAATGAGCCTGAGACGTGAGGAGAAACAATGATCGCCCTTCCTTATTGATCACTGTAAGATCTCAGGTGTGGGGCAGTGAGGCCTTGAAGGTCTAGGCTAGACAGCGTCAATCTTTGCTTTCATCTGAAGATCAGAGGAGCTTGCTGGCTGAGCCCAAGTAAGAATGCCATTATCGCTCTGTCTCAGTGGCTTTAGGGGTCTCCACACTGCTCTCTGTTGTCTGTCCTTTTGGGGGTTTCAATATACACAGGGTTGGATATAACACACTCTGCTTCTCAGAGAAAGATCAGATTGTCAAGACTTAGAGACAAGCTGTGAATTGGTCTTTCATGCAGAGCATGGTTCACAAGGCCAGACCTCAGCCTTACCCCGTTCCCAAGGACTCATTCATCACAAGGACTTGCCGAGATGTGAAAAACAGCCCTCAGTTCTTTCCCCAGCCATTTTCCACACTGCCTTTTGTGAGCCTGAATATCTTGGAAGATTGTGGGCTTGATAAATAAACAATAAACAGTATTTTTTTGAGAAGGGAAGGTTTCTATGAACCTCCCAAGTCAAGTTCAAAGTTTTAAAGGCCCCTGCACTGACGGATTGCAAGCATCTGGGGGTGCTCTGTTCAGAGGGCAGCTGTCCATTCACTACTGTTTTGTGGCAGTTAACTGGAAAAGACCTACAATCATCCCTGCAGGGTAGAGTTGATTAAACAACCCATGACACTTGCTTTCCTTATAGACTACCTTAAAAGTACTTATGAGGCCTTGCCCTGCCCACTGAATTAATCACGTCCATTTTCTGTAGGGTTCCTCTCTGCCACAGTCCTAAAAATATCCTGTCGTCTTGCACCATTCTCCCCTAGTTTCACAAGGGACAGACATAACCAGGGAAGTATAAGCGATTGTTTTTTGGTCTGGTTTGGTTCTTTCAAAGGAATAGATAAATCATCATGCTACGTGATGAGAAAGGAAACGACAAGTTTTTATCTTTTATTCAGGTAGCCTAAATTTACATGAGACCACAAAAAGTTCCTGACAGGATGTTATTGATTGCATTTACCCAGCCGGGGCTTGAGATGGGTCTTCCTGCCACGTCACGGGGCACCCTCTTCCTCCCATTCCTGCCCATGAGTCAAGTCTGAGGTCCTCTGCGTCTCCCATGAAAGTGGATGTCATTCTCCCTTCTCATCAGCAACAATACCCTCTGTTGTTGAGTGCTCCGACTGACAGACAAAGGGAAGCTCAGTCATTGTCATAACTATGTTTATTGAGTACCAGTGTTCCTCATGAATGATTTGTTTATATCAGCTCACATGATCTTCAAACCTCCTTTCTGAGGGAGGGGCTCCTTTTAATCCTCATTTTAAAGGTGAGGAAGTTAAAGAGCCTGGCTTGTGGTTTAAGGCAAGGCAACCCATTCTCCTCTCGCACTTCCTTCCCTGCTTTTATTCAAGCCCTAAACATCAGCCCTTACCTTGTGCCTAGTGAGCTGTGTGATGGAACCGGAGCTGGCAGCAGACAAAGCCTCTGTCCTCATTTGAGATTAACCAATCGCATTTCTTCCTCGTGGACTTTTCCCAGACACCTTGACCCGCTTTCTAGCCTTTCTAAGTGATAGTCTCAGCTGTGTTTCCAGTTGGATACACCTGAGCTGTTTCAAGATTCCAAGTTTTATATGTGACTTAATGTTCCTGTTTGAGGCCTCCCTGTCCTTATTGGACATCTCTTTCCCATGCCCCTCAGGAAAGCTGTTGCAAACTCTTGCCTCCTGTGGACAGTCGCTAAAGTCAAAGTTACTGATATTTCCTAGACTGTGCTGCGCACACACAAACACACAGAGATGGGGGAGGGGGAGGAGAGAGAGAGAGAGAGACATATTCAAGAAGAGACAGAATGACTGATGGTGATCGAGATTATTGGACTCAGTTCAAGAAGAATTTTTTCCTGATAAAATCATCATAAAAGGTGGATTTTTCAACAGAAATGATCACAAAGCCAATCCAGCATTCCCTGATGAGGTTTTCAGTTTGAGAGTGGGGCATCTGAACCTCTAATCCATGATCCTGTGGGCTTAAGAGGCCAGTTTAGACTTAATAAAACATTGGCTCCTAAAGAAAGCTTCCAAATGCCTTATTTGGGAGCAGCTAAGTTCACAACTTCTTCAGCTTCCCACTGTTACCACTTCTCATTCTGGGTGATGTAGAAAGCCATGGGCTGACTGGCTTGGTCTGAACCTACCACACTGGAGAGCAACTGGAAATAGATTTAATATAGAGATGACGGGATGTGAGTTTATGGTTTTGGTCACTTCTGTGTTATCTCTAGTTATGTGCTGGCATATTTCTTCCAGGGAAATTTCCACTGCCCAGTGTGTTGAGACCTGGAATAGTGACACAGAAATTGGACACAGAGGGTCTGTCTTCATACTGATGTGTTTGAGGCTCTGAGCACTAGGTGGGAGCCAAGGAGAAGCAAGATTGGAGACAGAGTTGAAAGATAGTGCATGTAGACCTCTTCCAAATCCTCCAGGTCAGTGGCAGGAACTTGACTTCGATTTGCCCCCAAAATATAGACTGTATGCCATTAATAAAGACACAGGTTTCCAGCAACTGTTAGAAGAAAGACCTCCCCCTCCTCCTTCTTCTTCAAGTTCTTTCCATTAAAATTATAAAATTATAATCATAGAAAGAGCAAAAAGTAGAATAAATATCATCTAGGTGTTTCAGGTAGTTAGTAAAAATATATTGGGGCTAGAGAGATAGTTGAGTGGTTAAGAATGCTCACTGATCTTGTAGAGCACTGGTTCTCAACCTTCCTAAAGCTGTGACCCTTTAATACAGTTCCTCATGTTGGGGTGACCCCCAACCATAAAATTATTTTCATTGCTACTTTAAACTGTAATGTTGCTACTGTTATGAATCGTCATGTAAATATCTGGTATGTGACCCTCAAAGGGGTCATGAGCCACAGGTTGAGAATCACTGTTGTAGAGGATCAGGGTTCTATTCCTAGTGCTCACATGGTAGCTTACAACCATCTGTAACTACAGTTCCAAGGGATCCAGTGCTCTCTTCTGGTCTCTGCAAGAACCAGACATAAATACCCATGTGGTGTATTTACATACATTCAGGCAAAACATTTGTACACATAAATTAAAAGTAAATAAACCTAAAAATAGGTTATTATTTTGGAATTTGTTGTATTGTAGCATTTGTCAGCTTTTACAGTTTGCAGTTTGTTGGGATTTTTTTTTTAATGCTCAATAAATATTTACTTTTGTACTTCATTTTTTTTGTTGTTGTTGTTCTTCAAGGAGAACTCTCAAGCACGTTTCGTCTTTTGGAGGTCTGACTCCTACCCTACACAGGTACCACTTAGTGTTAAATGAAGTATGTGGAGGACATGTATCCTTTACTAGCTTGTGATTTTTCTTGAATCTCTAGGCCATTAAGAAAGAGTTTTCACTGTCAGATATTTATTGCAATTGTCTCCGAGGCACTGGCATGTAGTGTTTTCTTTGCCCTTTGAATAGATAGGAGAAATCCCCAGTGTGATATCAGAGTGTTCCCATGCAAAGTTCATTTTTCATTCATATCATGGGCTATTGGTTATAGTATTAAGGCAACACCACATAGTTAAAAGGGAGGTTTATTTTGTGGGGTAACTTACAAGTAAAGGGATAAGTAACGGGGTCTGGGGAAGGTGTAGCGCAGTCCGGCGGTGTTCTCTGGAGAACTCTGCTCGATCTACCTCCAGCATCCAGGATCCAGGAACCGGCACATCTGGATCTCGGGTCTTAAGGGCTCCTGTCTCGGCCCCCGCCTTGTAGGCGTGACAGTTACCAAATGGGGGTAGTACTTCCAGGTCAAAGCTGGAACAGCTACCCACTGCAATGGACCCTTGAGCATGTCTACTTACTTTCTCTAGTATGTTTCCCTTGGCTCCTTTGGGTTTGGGGAGTCAATGAGATCAGAGTAGCATCTTGGTATACTATGACAATAATTCCATCCTATAGAGCCGAGTGTACCAGGCATGGATTTATCCACAATCCCTTGTTCAGAATTAGCCATATTATCTCACGCAAGGAGACCAAGCAGCTGCAGACACACAAGTAGAAGCACTCTTCTCTAGGCTTCACTATATGTGTAAAAAAAAAATGATAATTTTTGGAAGGTAAGAATGGTCTCACCAGCTGACTTGAGCTCATAAACCAACAACTAGGGAGCCTGCATGGGACCAACCTAAGCCCTCTGCATGTGTGTGACAGTTGTGTAGCTTGGTCTGTTTGTGGGACTCCTAGCAGTGGGATCAGGACCTGTCCTGGCTCTTGAACTGACTTTTGGGAACTCAATCTCTGTACTTGTTTGCTACATCCAACCTTGATGCAGAGGGGGAGGAGCTTGTCCTGCCTCAACCCATGGGAGGCCTGCTCCTTTCTGAATGAAGATGGAGGAGGGGTGGATGGGGAGGGGGTAGATGGGAGGCTGGGAGAAGGAATGGGAGGAGAGGAAGGAGAGAAAACTATGGTCAGTGGGTAAAATAAATGAAAAAAATTAATTAAAAAAAAAAGAATGGTCTCACAAGGGGATTGCCATAGTTGCCCAATGCATTTTTTTTTTTTTTTTTTTTTTTTTGTAATTGGATGTGCTACTGTGCTTTGGTGGAAAGAGAAGGATTTGGAATCAGAATAACTGGATTTGTGTCTGTCCCAGAATATTGCTTATTAGCTGTGTGACCTCTCTTGAAACACAATCTTTCTGAGCATCAGTTTTATTAACTATACAAGAGGGCTGATAATAATGTCTGCCTCACTTAGTGCAGGACTTATTTTCATGGTCAAGTGAGATTAAAGACCCAGTTTATTGTACTTAGTCAGATGCTATACAAATATAAGTACCAAACATTTTTTTCCCCCTTCGGTTCAGCCTTGTTGGATGCTCTGGCTGAAAGATTAAGTGAAGATCAGTCAAGGTGACATGGCACATTTGCCTGCCTATAAAACAGATAAAGATGATGATGTCTCTGTTACTAGGAGACCAGACAACCTCTTCAGTCAGTCTTCTTCCAGAGACTATTGATTGAAGGTGGAAAGGTGTACCCTGATACATGCACGGAGGTAAAAGGACAGCTTGCAGGAGCTGGTTCCTTTTCACAACATGGGTTCTGGGGTTCAGAAACTCAGGTTGTCAGGCTTGGCCACCGGGGCACCTGCCCAACACCAATCTACCGAACCAGCCCTGGTTAAGTGCTTTTGGGGGCACATGGCTCTGTCCTGGGTTTTGGAAGAACCTCTCCCAGGATGCATGCAATGGATAGTTTAATGTCCTTACTTATTTCAGTGGGATTCATGATTTGTGGGGAAATTAGCCCCACTGATGAGAAGCCAAGTGAGTTTCTGAATTTATTTCTTAAAGTCCTTAAGGGTGACAACAGAAGGTGAGGCTTTCCGGAAGGGCTTGGACTCTGAGAGGTAGGAGTTGGGTTGTCAGAGCAGAGAGTTCATGCTAAACCGTGGAGTGGGAGGGACCAGCTGAGAGAGGTGGGTTTGAATAGCAGGCATCCAGAAGGAGGAACTGAGGTTAGAGGCTGGTGAAAGTACTTGGCACACCCTCCCCCCAGTCCTCGTCCTTGTGGCCTCTGGGGACCAAAGCTCAGAGTGGATTTAAGGCCTTGTGCAAGCCTTCCTGATACAGCCTAAGCATAAGTTGGTTAAGGCGAGGCCCCACTCAGCAGAAAACAAGGCAACAGAAAGGTTTGGGCTGAGACAGTCAGGAGCAATATCCCATAGGCCTGAAGCCCCAAGACATTCTAGAAGGCCAGAGACATCTCCCTGAGATGAATGAGATGGCTGTGGCCTTTGGGGGTTTCCACTTTCCAACACATGAAATTCTCAATGGCTGCAAACATGAATCCTTGCCTTCTGTTTTTCCTCTCTTATCTGTAGAAGTCAAACAGTCCCAAAGCCTCTGGACTCATTTGTGTGACCTTGAAACCATCTATCTGAGAAGAGAACAGGAAGTAGAGGATGCCATGGCAACAGATAACCGAAGCCAGCATGGAATGGAGCTAATGGGCAGGGCTGCTCTCAGTGAATACTTCCCAGTAAGCCCACAAATGGTCGGTCACCATCTGTTCTGATTGGCTGATGTCAATGTTCTCCTACTCATTGAACTGACAAAATCTTGGTCTGATATCTGTTGCCCACTGCTCAATGCCAGAAAGTTTCATAGACTTCTTCTCCCAACTTGGCTCACCATAGAGAGGTAAGAAAAGAAGTAGAAGGGATAAGAAGAAAGGAGTGTCCTGAAATGACAGGTGGTTCTTCCCATGGGGACTAGCATCAACCAGAAGTGACTGGGTTGATGTTGATCATCAGACTGTAGTTTCTCACCAGCATCTTATGAAATAATTTAAGTTCAATCTAGTGCAATGAAGAGCGCTCCATATTTTAGCATGCAAAATCCCAAACTGCTGCATTGTAAGGCATTGCATATAAGCATCTTCTCTTGTATGTAAGTGTTAAATGGCTCTGAAGGGCTCTGCCAGCATCATTTGCTTAGGAGGATGAGAAGACTGGTGTTCTATGATGTGAGAGGGTGATGGTGTCATGCCCCAGTCGAGTCTGACTTACCAGCTGGCAAAGGGGACATTATCTTTGTACTTTTTAGAGATTAAGAAACGTTGATAGAGACCCCGTGACAGATGAGAGGCCAAACCATATGTGTCTTCCACATGAATTAAAATCAGACCTTTATTTGATTTCAAACAGGAGAAATATCGAATCCAAGAGTCAAATCCAAACCAAGCCAACTAAGAAAACAAGAAGAGAGGCCAAAAAGAAAAGGGAAGGAATTAAAAGAGTAAAAAGCAAAGGAAAAAGAGAGGTGAGAGATGAAATCCTGAGTGACTGTGTTATTGCCGAGAGCATGGCCATAGAATGGCAAGGCTTTCTCCTGAGCCAGGCTCAGAGGAATAGCAAGGCTTCTTCTGGTCAGAAGTCTGCCATTGACAGTGTGTGAACAAAGTATCCACATCAGTTTCCTTCTCCAGGATGACTGCAACCTGTCGCTGAGTTCCTACGGAGACCTCCTACTGAAATGAGTTAACCAGCCTCAAACCGGCCTCACTCCTGCCTTATAGAATAAGCACACTGAGTTTCTAGGCTGCCCTTGGTGCATCTCCATGGAGCGCACAGGTCACCTCATCCCAGCTTTTGGTGTACCTGTCTGTCATTTCCTCATTCCCTTTTGCCCCAGTTAGGTCAAGTACAGATCATGGCACACACGGCTTGATGTCTCTGTTTTAACAGAGTCAGTAAAAGGAGCTAAAATATTCTTCTAGAAAAGGAATCCTTCAACATGTCCACAGACAAAATTTCAGAAGTTTTAAAGATAAATATTGTTCATATTTAAAAGCAATAGGCGGATTTAAAGGGATTTACATGCCCCTTAAAAATGTTTCCTTTGCCTGGATGGGGTAGGATTAGGACACTGGAAGTCTCTGATTAGGGATCTAGAGATATGAACAATTGGTCTAGAGATCTAGGGCATGCTGTAGTTTATACCTCAATGTCACCCAAAGACCCATGTTCGGGCCTTTTTAAAAGCTTGGCATAGCCCATAGCGCCAGTAGGTGGTGGAAACTTTAGGAGGTAAGGCCCTGGGGCAGAGAAAATAATATGTATTATTATATATAAATATGTAAATGACTGCCCTGTCTATATAGACAGTTTTGTTAAAAAGATAATAACCATAGATTTGTATGGTCCAGTCATTTGTCAGTACGATCCAGGATGACAAGAGGTGATGCTTACACATCAGCTTATTATTTAGTCAGTGCTTGAGAAAATTCTGTGTCATCTCCAGGCACCATAGCTTTCTATGCAGGCTCAAGAACAACTTCTCTTTCCATTCACAATGGGGCATCTACCACACATCCCTCCTCCAAAGTCTCAGGGAACATTGCAGAAGAGGTGGGAACAGTATGAGAGCGTTGCACACTCTCTGAGAGGGGTGTGGAAAGTTGACTTCCGGGCAGGACATGACTACTGCCTTCTCTTACTCAAAGGAGTTGTGATTACCTGCGGAAGACCGCGATCTGTCAACAACTCATCATGGGAGGAGGAGGGGCTCACGAGTCCCCATCCCTCTATGAGGATGTATGATGCAGAGAGAAGAGACATTTTCTTTAGTGGTGGTAAGGTACACATACTCCTGTGATCAAACTCCCACCCACAGTCCTTTAAACAACCCTAATGGAACACACACATACACACACACACACACACACACACACACACACACACACACACACGGAGACATGAATGAAAGTCCAAAGGGTGGTTGGGAAGAGGAAGGGCATCACTGCAGGTAAGAGGGAAACAAGAAAGGGTGAATCTGATCAAAATCCATTCCATACACATACGAAAACCTCACAACGAAGCTCCATCGTTATGTATTGTTAACACATGCTAAGGAAAACCCTTAAGAAGGATGACGTCTCTATGTTCTTCGGTGTCGAATGTGCTGAGGAACATCTTCCACGAAGGAGAGGTGAAATTGCACTATCACTCATGGTGTAGCTCTCGGCACCTGTGTGTGTGTTGAATCTCTCTTCAGATCCCCGACAACTACTCATTTAGTCTGGTCGTGTCATAGCTCATAGCACCCAGTCCTCCATGGTGCTGCCCCGGAACAGTGGCCTCCAAGAACTTTATTATTGATTGTCATTTGGCTGCTCTGTTAATGATCACGAATGCACCTGTGCAGAAAAATGCAAAGGCAAATTCATTTTCTGCCCATGTTGAGCTCACTATCAACATTTGAACTATGAACTATGAATGTGGAATAATGTATGTTTTCAACCACATCTTCTCTGGGATGCAGGTTATATCACTGCATTCCTAGAGATCTCTTTCAATGTTGACCATAGGAGAGGATCCTCAGAGCCCATCAAGAAGAGTTTTCACATTGCTGTGAAAAGACCAGTCTGGGAAAATGATGAGGGGACATGCATTGTAAAGATCCATGGCCATGCGCACTGTGGAGCAAGTCTTCAAACACCTTAGAGTTGGAGGCCACTCCTGACCACCTAATGTGACAAGGAGCCTGTCATAGGTGGGGATGGGGGAAGAGTGGATCAGATTAAGAGCAGCAATGGGAGAGGGAGGGAGGGAGGGAGGGAGGGAGAGAGAGAGAGAGAGAGAGAGAGAGAGAGAGAGAGAGAGAGAGAGAGAGAGAGAGAGAGAACTGATGGCACTCCACTAGGGGTCTATAGATGGGAGACAGTATTGTCTTGGGAACACTGAGAGACAGATAATGGCAGGTCCAAGCTCAGGTAGATAATAAATTCAGAGCCCTGAAGTACCTTATGTCCAGTGTGACTGAGTCAAATCAGAATGTCAGCACCACTCTGGAAGCTAAATCTGAGTCCAGTGGGCTGATCTGTTCACAGACGCATGCTTACAACAAGGCCTGGCTACAGGCCTAGGCAATCATGGAGGTATGGAGACCAGGCTTCTTTAAGGCATCTGGTCAACCTCACGATGGGATAGATAGTTGCAAAGTGCTCTGAAGAGAATCAGTGGAGGAGGAGAGGGGTAGAGCCTGTGCTATTCACAGTATAGGGTCCTAAGATCCAAATGGCATATTGGTACTAGGAGATCTCAAGCAACTGAGAAAATATACATAGGTCTGTGGGGTGCTGTTTAGAATGTGACAAATTTGGAAGCATTGGAGGTGCTATGTGTGGATTACCAGACCTGACTTGGAGCCAGCCCTTCATTAAACAACAAGTCTGCCTGTATGAGTGGCATAATTTTTCAAATGACACCAGCTACTAGGAAGTCTATGCATGTGTTCATTCCCTTCATTCACCTGTATACACACAGACATTTATATGGAAATGCATGTAAGTATATATAGTTCATGTAAAATAAGATATAATTCATATCCCATATTTTACAAATGTACATATCAGGATAGGTATTTATACCATTCACACCTGTGTCTCTCCTATTTTGTCGATGGATGTGGTCGTCTTCATTTGTTTACTTAATTTTTTTTTCATTTATGAAACCTATTCTGTAGCAAACAAAGTTTCATGTTTCTTATCTAAATGAGCCACTTTATTTTGAGAAACAACCCTCAGATAACACAAACGTTCATTTCTTCACTTCCCAGGAGAACAGGACAGGTGTGATGCTGAGTACTCGGCTCTCTGTCTAGTCATAGCTTCTTTCCAGTTGATAACTTTTGTGTAATTTGGAAATGATCTTCGTCTAACCCTGTTCATCCAGCTTGAACTTTTCTTTCAGTTTACAGGGCTTCTTGCCACATTTTCATTAGAAAAACTTCATAAAGGAAAAACTTGAGCAAATAAAGGAAATGAAAACCCCAGTGGATGTTGTGTAAGAATAGAATCGTATCATTACTCATGAAATATTCTTTCCTATAAACAGAATGAGGAACCAGACTAAGAAGCATTGAGTACCGTTTAAATATGCTGAAGGGTTGGAAACTTCAGCTGTGAGAGCAACCCCCGTCGCTGCTCAGGTTTAGGAGGCATCTCTTTCTCATTCTTCACATCCACTAGAATTTTGAGAAGTGACACAAGAGTAGGCTTTGAGCTTTGTGGTTCTAAACTCCGTGTCAACAGCAAGAGGTAGCTGGAAACATCTCGTATGAGTGGCAGTCGTATCACAGGTTGAACGAGGGAGGGTAGAGGGACGGGGCAGATCACATGGTAAGGCACCGGCAAGGGTAAGCCTTGAGTGCTGAGCCATGAGTAGTGGATCTGGTGGAATGTCTCCACTCTAGCTGACACCTCAGCAGAAGACACACATTCCTTAACCACAAGAGGGTTGGGTGGGTGGATCTCAGCCAAGTCCCTTTCTAGATATTGTATATAGTCTCTTGGGACAATCTGCAGCCACCCTGATTGGGGATGCCAGCTCCAGAACTCCACGTTGCATCAGCTGTGGGTGCATCACGGTAAAGCATCTCCTGTTGCTGCATCATACTTACCTTTCTCCCCGATAGGGGCCTCCTGAGCACACATTCCAATAAACCTCCTGCACACAGATCTCAACGCCTCTGTTTTCAGGATGCCCACCCTGCTTCAGCTATCATTCAGCTATACAGACAGAGAGCAATTTTTCATAGCTGTCTAGTTAGACTGCAATATTGGATTGAGTGCAAGGCAAAATGAGACGGAGGTGTAGAAAGGACTCACTGTGTTGGGTGGAAGGGCCAAGTGGGAGGATCAAAGCGGGCAGGGTGAAGAGAGGGATCACAAGCACCAAGGCAGACATGGCTCGTTTGTGTCAAAGTATCACAATGTCCTTCCTGGTTTCTTGGAGCCACCATTACAAGTAAGTAGCAGAAAGAAGCATGCTTATTGTGAACTCTCTCTTCAGATGCAAACGCCGTCACAGCCTTTAGTTGTTTTACTCAAGAATCAGAAAGTTGAGTGGATTGTCCATCTGAGCAACCTTCACAGACATTTTCGAACGAGCTGCTAAAGGCTGGTGCTACAGGCTCATCCTCAAGAGCACTTGCTCCCGTTGGTGGGGAATCCACTGTGCATTAAGAGTAGGTGTGCCACCTCAAACCTCACGACTCAGCCAGATGGGACCAAGAAACCAAGGATCGGATGGGGCAAGGGATTTGTCTGGGGAGGAAAAAGAGGGTGGAGATGCTATTTAATCCCACATTTCTCTAACTCGGAAGCCCCAGCCATGCAGGTCAGATGAGCTGGTCCCACGGAGCCCATGATCTGGGCCTCGTGCTCTGGGGCCCTGACTCACAGGCCTGTGTGGTGACCGAAACACGTGCTTATTCACCCTCTTCAGTCATCTGTTCAAACTGAAGCAGTCATTCGATAGCTCAAGAGTTGACCCGGGCTATTTCCTCTTTAATAACAGTGATAATCACAAACACACTTCTATTTTTAGAGTCCATGGGTCCCTTTCATGTGTCATGTGTGTGGCTCACAAGAGACTGCAATGAGCAGCACAGGACACTGTCCCCGTTCTAGAGATGCAAAATCGGAGACCCTTGTGTCCATGCCCATTCACCTCAAAGGGTGCAGGGTACCAACACTTCCCTTCTGTTGACATTTCTTCCTCTTAAGTCACTTGTGTAAGCAACTGAGAGAGACTGAGGATCTGTGGAGATATATAACCCCCTGCCCCGTGTGTGTGTGTGTGTGTGTATGTGTGTGTGTGTGTGTGTGCTTGTGCATGCACGGGTGTGTGCAAGTATATGCCTGGGTCCGTGTAGAGCCCAGACATCATTCCTCACTCTCATTCCTCAGGAGACATTCACCTTGTTTTCTATGCATGTAAGGCATTGGTATCATATTTATCTTTGTTTACCTGTCCCGTTCCCCTGCACTCTCGATGACCTTCTTTTTTCTTCCCACATCGTTCTCCTCCTACCTTCCTATCTTTTTGTGTGTGCAAGTCGTGTGCAGGTCAGCCCTGCTGCTGCTATAAATATAAGTGAAGATTGAGTGCTCCGCCCTCTGCAGAACATCTGTGTCACCCTCTCCAGGGCCCAGAGAACATTGCAGAAAAGGCAACAGAGAGACGAGGGAGCCGGAGGATGGAGAAGAGTGCTGCGACACACTGTCTTCTGGATATGACGTAGCTGTTGCAAACACCATCTTTCACGTGGATCCAAGACTCATGGATTAGGCTGGGATGGCTGGCCAGCAAGCTCCAGGGCTCCACCCCATCACACCTTCTCCTGCTCTGGGATTACAAAGATAACCTGATTTTATATTTGGATGTTGGGGAGTCAAACTCACATCCTCATTCTTACTCAGCAAGCACTGTACCACCTGAGTGATCGCCCCAGCCCCTCTTTCTTTGACCTTGGTTGAACTGAAAGGTTCTGGAAATATACCCAGATTTGAAAGACTCATCAGGTGAGAAGTAAAAACGGCACACTGAAAGGGATTAAAAACAGGGTCGAGCCTGTGCAACTTACTCGGTAGACACCAGCACTTGGCAGAGTATAACTGGCTATAATTATCTCTCATTATCATTCTGCTCTGGTATTTGATTCTCCTTCATATCAAAGCTTGATCTTTTCCCTTCGTGTCATAGAGGGTCCTTTCTCTAAGCTCCCCTGGACTGTCGTTTAAAACGGATTATCATGTCCCATCAGCGGAAGAACCCAGGTTCCTAAAGTGAGCGCCGTCCTTCAGTGCTTGGGTTGTCCGTATCTGTGTGCTTGGGATCTTGGTGCTCTTATCAGCGTTTCTTGACATGCCTCATCTTCCTGCTGTCACTCGACACAGTCACGAATTCCTAAGCACTGTGTATTTTCACTGGTTCCTGATTTTGCAGTGTACGCCATGCTCCTGAGTACAGCCATCCTGCTGATCGGGAAGATGGGGACTGTACTGTCCCTGGGACCCCGAGTAGCCAGAGATGGGACAGGGAGAGGAGGGGCCGGACAAAGGACAGGAGTGGACCCGAGGACATGTTTCTCTTGGGCTTCGTTAGGCAGCCCACTTCTCTGTTGAAACTTCCTCTTTTTTTTTCCTCCCTGTAAATGAACTGTGTGAAGGAAAAATGACCTCACACACTATTCTGCTTTCCACGAAGTAAAAGATCGTGGTGGAAAATTTACAAGGAAATCCATTCGATTTCTCTATTTCTCTCGCCGTATGATTTTCAGTATGACTCAACCCTAAGACTGTCACTGCTAAGTAGGTCCTTATTTTCCTCATTTGTTTTTCCAGACACTTTATTTAGCAGCTTGCTAAATATAATGCCCCCTCACCATGTGTTTAAAAAAAAAAAACAGATTAAGGAAGGAGACCGGAAGTAGTGATGAGATCCCTGAATTCACACTGTAAGCTATCAGCAGAGACACACGGGGCAGGATATGAACAGAGAGCAGCTCCTTCATTACCCCGGTCATGGAGAGTAGGTCTCACCCGCCTCCAGGGTGAGGAGTTCGTCAGAACTTGGCAACCCAGGCCTTCAGATCAGTGGTCAGCAGACCATAGCCCAAACTAGCCAGATGCTTGCTTTTCAGTGGCCCGTGAACTGAAAATGGTTTTGCATTTCTATGGGATTAAGAAAAAAAAAAAGTCAAAAGACACGTACTATTTCCTGACAGATAGCAAATCATGTAAAAGTCCAAATGAAGTGCTCATAAACACAACAAGCTGTTCTAGAACGGAGCCACGCCCATTTGTTTGTGTATCATCATTTATGGCTGTGTTCACAGCGCTGTCGTGGAAGAGGCAGGTGGTTGTAGCAGAAACTCACAAAGCCTAAAATAGTTTATGATATAGGAACCACATGACTCACGGAGCCTAGAATATTTGCAGTGTAGCATAAACAAGGAGTTTGCTGACCTTTGAGGCAGAAGATTCGGTGGTGGGGGTGGGGGTGGGATGAGGGTGGATGTAGTGGCATGGGGAGGGGGCAGTTAGGTGAGCAATCAACATCAGACGGTTTGAGTCCGACCGAGGACCACTGTCAGTGACCCGAGGTTTGGGCGTGGAACAGTGCTACAGGACGGCTCAACCTCTTCCCACTGCAGGCCCTCTCCCAGTCCTTAAGTACAGAAGATCCTTAAGCGACATTTCCTCAGTGGGGCAGCCGCCAACCCATCACCTCTGCTTCTGTAAGGAGCTGTATTTAAACCCACTGGGGCACCAAATAAATCAATACATAAAAGAGACATGGAAATAGAAGGGAAGCTATTTGAGTAGAAAAGAGGAAAGGGATTAATGGGGTTGCAAAGGGAGAAAAGAGGAGGTAGCAAAGGATGAATGTGATTATATATATATATATATGTATGTATGTATGTATATATATATGTATATATACATATATATGTGTGTGTGTATATATATATACACACACACATCTATCTATATCTATAGATATAGGTATAGATATAGACATGGATATAGATAGATATAAGCAAGCCCACCCAGCACCCTGCGGCCTGGGTGGGTGAGCAGATGCCACTAAGATGAGCAGATATGTGGTGGAGAAATGGGAGAGAAGGAGAAGCAAAGCTGTTTGTACACTGTGGAGGGAAAAAGAACTCAAGTCAGGACAGTAGTGAGAACAGGCTGATACTGGTGGCCTATGCTGCCGCCCAGGGCCTGTACTGCCATCGAGGTCCATGTCTAGGTCCATAGTCCCATCGTAGTTGGGGGTCTGCGTTGATGTCCATGGTCCTTGTTACTTGATACCCAGGGCCTGGGCCACCACTTGAGGCCACATTAGTGTCTGAGGGCCATGCTGTGGCCCGTCCCATACCTGTCTGAGTGGCCTGTGCAGCCACTTAAGCCAGTGGTGATGTCCACCTGAGCTGCAGCAGATGGTCATGTCTGGTTCTGTGGTCCTACCACAGTCGGAGTCTGTGTTGATGCCTGTGGCCTGTGTTACTAATGGGGGCCATAGGAGAGCTGGCCCCAGTGGCCTGGGCAACAGAACTGGCCCAGCTCCTCTCCCGCTGCCTCAGTGGGAAAGCACCCCACCCCCACCCCCGCCAGAACTGGCTCCAGTGGTGTGGGAGCAGGAGAGCTTCTCTAACCTTTTCGGATGGCCCTGGGAGAACCGATTCCCCACCCCCTGACTCTCAGTCCCCAACCCCACTCCCTTGGGCTCCCCATCAGAGGAAAGCTGGTCCTGAAGGCTACAGTGTGAGCAGGAAAGCTGAATTTGATGGTGTGGACATGGAGAGCTGGCCCTAACCCTCTCCTGAGAGGTGTGGTCCCGGTGGAGACCTGGATTTGACCAACTCAGCTACCACCCAGTCTCACATCCAGGTTTGAGTTGGCTCACCCCAACATCTACCCCATCTATGACCTGCTGGAGTTCATGAAGGGGACTGGTCCTGTGCAACCACAGCCTCAGGATCTCTGTGACTCTGGGCAACAACAGGACATCCCAGAGGAGTGTCAGTGAGGGTCCAGTACTGATGATGTACCAGAAGCCAGAGGTCTTGAACCAGACCAAAACTCATTGCAATGAAAATTTGCAATTAAAGCCGTTTGGGAAAAAGGGTATATTTTGTGACACATCACAGCTCCCAAGGCCACTATGACAAAAGAAATATGATGGAAAGGTGGGAAAAATGGAGGAGGGAAACATTTTTTCCTTTTTTTTCTTCTGGTGGAGGAGGCTACAAGGTTGAAGGCAGATATGGAAGGGCTGGGAGATGAGTAGGATTGGAGTGCATGATGTGAAATTCCCAAAGAATCAATAAAAATTACGTTAATATACATTATATGTACATATAAAGAAATATACCTTCACTCTATGCCGTAAGAAAGGGCAGTGAGACTCAGAGTCCTGATTTTCTGGAAAGCCGCAACCTGTGAAGTGGTTTGCACAGAACTAATACCAGTTCTCCTCCAATCCATCGCTTTTTCTAGCACAGTGCTCACCTGTAGAGAGAAGCCACGTTTCCTGGTTAGAGCCCTGACTGAGGAGAGACTGGGAAAGAACAGGATGACGCCTGGAGCCATGCACAGTCCCCTTTAATGCTTCCTCTCTGTCACTCTGCGGGTCACAACACACTTGTCTTTCAATGTCAGAGGCCCCTGCAGTCAAGACTGAATCCAACAACTAGGGAGTTATTGCATTTGCCGGATTTGACAAATTAAAATACAGAACACTGGCTAAATTTGTATTTCAGGCACTCAGGCAATTCTTAGTATATGTATGTCACACGTAATATTTCAATTTATCTTCATAAAGCACACCTGAAAAAGTTACATTATAGTAATTTATTATTGGGGCTGGAGAGATGGCTTTGGGGCAAAGGGTGTGTACTGTTCTTATAGAGGAAGCTCACAGACTCCAGTTCCAGAGTATCTGACTCCCTCGTCAGGCCTTTGCACTTAATTTCACACACACACACACACACACACACACTATATAAAAAAGAAATCTCCAAAAAAAGAGATCATTTATGGCTTACTTAGAAATTAAAAATTATAAAATTAAAACAGATTTATGTTTACAGCAATCTTGAGGGGAAAGCACAGACAGCGTCCCCCTTCTAATCTATGAACCCCTATATAACCCATATCCCATAGCTGGATGTACATAGACTTAGTATCAATACCCCCCACCAGAGCCGTCCATTGGCTGGAGTTCTACATTGATATATCACAGTCACCCAAAGATCACAGTTCACTATAGCGCCCTTCATTGGCGGTGTACATTCCGTGGGTCTGGACAAATATATGGCAACGGATATCTGCCATTTTGGTGTCAAACAGTATGTTCACCACCCTGAAATTCCTCTGAGTTCCACCTAATTCATCTTCTGCCCTAAATCCATGGAACCCACTGTTCTTTTTATTCACCTTAGAGTTTTACTTCTCCCCAAATATCATCTAGTGCAAATCACATAGCACACAACTTTTAAACTGGCCACTTTCTCTTGGTGACCTGAATTTTGATTTCTTTCTTGTCTTCCTATGGCCTAAAAATGTCTTTCTTTTTGGTGCTGAATAATATCCTCATTGTCTGGATATACCACAGTTTATCTGTTCTGATTTCCCCACTTACTACACAGTGGGACCTGAAGAATCTTTAATTACATGAAAGAATTCCCCTGTCTGCATTCTTTTCTTTCTTTTAAAAACCTCCTTTCTTAGTTTTCAATTAAAATTTTCACCAACTTTCTCCGATTAGTGTTTTGATAATATTTTACTATGTGTACTTGAAAATATGGTTCTGAGAAGAGGCCCTCGGGTTCACCACACAGCCATAGGGGGCTCCCCCAAATGGTTATGATTCCTTGAACAGAGAAGCAATTGAGGATGCTGTAAAGGGGGATTGTCCTACAAGGTAAATAAAGCATTATTCCATTTCTGCAGGACTCAGGATTACAGTGCCAACTTTTATCTAAAAAACAATGCTGAGGAGAAATACTTGGGACACAGCACACAAAAGGATGGGTCCTAAGACGTGCAACAACCACAAGTTTCTCTGTATACAAGGCACCCACAGTATGATCATGAAATAAAAAATAGAAGAGCCAATCCATAATGCTAACAGGGTGCCTGTTGCTTTTTATACACATTTTATATTAATTTAGTGCTCTGATAATTTCACATGTGTCTATGACACATTCTTATCACTCCTTCCCCACACCTCTGTTTTCTCCCTCATCCCTATCAACTTCCCTCTTTACTTCCAGAACCTTCCCAATGTTCATGACTTCCAGGGTTGGTTTTATGACGCACGTGGTTTAACCAGGACCATGTGTGTGACTATTGGATTGGCACTATCCGCTGGGGCCTTCTGAATTAAGTTATTTTGTTATATTCGGATATCCACTGTTACAGCAGTATTGAGCTCAAAGATTAAGGAGTACCAAGAAGGTGGGCTCTTTACTCTGTGGCAGAAATGATAAAAGCTTCCAAGGATACGTGATACTTAAGCTGGGTTTGACATTGAGAGCAGGAATTTCTCAGATCATGCAAGGAAGGGTAAGTCAGGAAGAGAGAGGAGTATGTACCAGGTTGTTACTGAAACACTGAATTTTGGAATGATGAGGTGGGCTACGTCACTGGCACACGGGTGTCTGGGAGATGATAGGCAGTTGATGAAGATGAAGTCTAAAATTAGACTTAGAAATCAAGCTCGGTGTTGATGTAGACGTGGCCTTGGAACTAAGGATGCCGTAACTTCTGTTCTCAAGGCAGAGATGCTGGTGGACAACTCTAGGGTCACCAACCTGGCAGCCTGTGCCTTGTGTCTCTTTGTTTCAGGTCGACCTCATGCTATACCCTTGGCCGTGGTGTGAAAGAAGTCTTATAGTGATTGATATTCAGTATCCAATTACTTTATTTAACCTGGTGAGGGGAGGAGACGCACAGACAGCATAGACCTGAGGTTGGAAATTCCTTCAGCCTTGAGGCTCTAACTAGCTTTAGGAGACTCTCTGGTGTAGAGAAGTCTAGTGCTCGTCAAGCTTATCCCAGTCACTTCAACACCATGCATAGATGACACCTTTCATAAGCAGTAGCAACAGTTAACAGCCATAGCATCTTGTATTTGTCCTCTGAGATCTCTTCTCCACACTTGCCATCTGGCTGGGTGCATGTCCTAGTTAGCTTTAAAACTGTCACCCTGACACAGTCTAGAGTCACCTGAGAAAGGAGTCTGGTTGGCCTGTGGACATGTCTGTGAGGATCATTTGATTGTTAATTAATTGATGGAGGGAGGCCCAGCCTACTGTGGGAAGCATCATTCCCTAGGTACAGTGGTCATGGGCTGTATAAGAAAGTTATCTAAACGTGAAACTTTGAGCCAGCAAGCAGCATCCCCTCATGGTTTCTGCTTCAAGTTATTGCCCTGACTTCCCTCAAAGATGGACTATAACCTGTAACTCAAATAAATCATTTGCTTTTTGTTTTGTTTTGGTAAGAGTGTTTTATCGCAGTGATAGAAAAAAAAATGAGAGCACTCCTTGAGAACACATCAGTCTATGCATAATTCCAATGGATGACCTTGGCTTCACCTTGAAGGATAGAGCAGTTGGATCCCTGTTGAGTCACTGCAAGCTGGGTAGGCTGTGTTCTTCTGCAAAAATTCAGCTCCTATGGAATCCTTTCTCCAGCATCAGATGTGTTCTCTAGTCCCAAGGCTTTAGACGAATAGACTCCAAGTCTTGCTTGGAGCATGGAGTCTTTGCTAACCTTTATTCACACCTCATAAACAGTT
The DNA here is from genome assembly GCF_004664715.2 of Peromyscus leucopus. Taxonomy (NCBI): domain Eukaryota; kingdom Metazoa; phylum Chordata; class Mammalia; order Rodentia; family Cricetidae; genus Peromyscus; species Peromyscus leucopus. The sequence goes on along the minus strand of NC_051084.1, from coordinate 27,957,425 downwards.
ACTTCTTTAAACTCTTTTCAGCTATCCTGTTTGAGTGCATCTTTGTTTCTCAGTGGGATTCTGAAAGCAAGTGTTACACTAATTATTCATTTGCTTATTAATGCAGACCACAGAACAGGTTCAGGAAAGGATAGCTCATATGTTGCTGTGTTGTGTATCCATCAGATGACTATCTGCTATGCAAGGGAATGTACTGGGTTTGGTAATAAACTGTAATTTCAGTTTAGTTCATATCTTTACAGAGTATCATGTGTTCAGCTTCTCAGAATTGTTGTTTCTTTTGCTGGTTCAAATATAATGGTCAAGAACACTTTGATGGCTCTGCTCTTCCAGAGGACCTGGATTCAATTCCCAACATCCATATGGCAGCTCACAACTGTCCATGACTCCCGTTCCAGGGGAATCTGACACCCTCTCACAGACATACATGCAGGCAAAAAACCCAAATGTACACAAAGTACAAATAAATAATTAAAAAACACTTTGATGTTAGAGAGATCTAGTTTGAGTCTGAGTTCTTTTAACTATTACTTTGTGGTTATGGAATAATGATAATGTTACCTTGCTAGGCCTTACCTCTAATATGAAGGTGATAATTATTTTCTCACAAGATTAAAAGAGAGATTACTAAACACTTAACTTGCTGCCTCATATATAACAGGACTATTGCCTAAACGATGCTTTCCAGGCTGTGTGTCTTAGGAGTCAGCTGTGGAGGCTACAGCAGGACGTTCAGACAAAACAGTCTACAGTGGCAGAACTCCTCTGTGTTTTTGCTGTCCTCTAAATGGCCATTGAAAACTCGAAATGTTTGATGTGCGTGACGGGGTAGCTGAATTTTTATTTTACACAACTCTTTTGTGTGTGCACGTATAGAGATTCACGTGTATGTGTGGTGGAACTCACACGTGGCGGCTGAAGATCAACTTCAGGTGTCGTCTTCCCCTGTCATTCTTCATCTTATTTTTTAGAGACAGGGTCTCTCTCGGACCTAAGTGCTTGCTGAATTCAGCTAGACTGGCTGGCTGGCAACCCTCCAGAGATCCCCTGTGTCTGCTTCCTAACACAGGGCTTACAGATGGATACCACATGCCCAGCTTTCATGTGGATGCTGGGGATCCAAACCAAGTCGTTCTGTGTGTGCAGCAAGTGCTTTATCCACCAAACTATCTCCTGTCCCATTTTATGGAATTCTAATAGACTTGAAATAGTTACCCACTGCTCAAGGCGGTCATGTCCGACAGTTTGGGTTTCAAGAGTAACCATAAAAACCAAGTCATCTTGCAAGCTCGTCAGGACTATTTAGACTTATGAACTAGAAAGTCATCACTGGGATAAAATCAGAGCAGCCTGTCAATCAGTTAGATGCTGACAGGATACCATAGTGTTTGCAACACTCAGTGAAACAATAGGTATTGCAGCTGAGGAATTTGATAGGGAAAGGTTTATATCAATGGATGTACATATTCACACCTAAAGGAAATGTCCTAGAAAAAACTGTTTTTAGCTGGAAGCTATAGAGATCATCTTGCATTCCCTTGTAAATTAGATGATAATGTGAAGACTCTGATGCTCCAGTCTGGAGTCCCTGCCAGACATTTCTATTCAATATAGCACTTGTTCCCGCTTGAACCCATGGGCTTACTCCGCCCCCAAGTACCACACTATACTCAGGTATGACCTTGAATTAGAACGAGTGTGTGAGATAAAATGCTGTTACCATGCTAGATTTAGACATGGTCTTTTAAGAGAACACTTGGGTAGTCTAGGTGGAAAAAAAACCCAGCATGTATCATAAAATGGTAGATATATTTAGAGGGGATTTTCTAGGGAGAGAGAGTTCAGAGAGAGAGAGAGAGATGCTGTTTTCCTTGAATGTGAGCAATTAAAATCTTCACAATATTCTGCTGTGACCCCTCAGAGTGCCCCTCCAGATGCCACATCCACATTCTGCAACCTGTTCTCTCTACCCTGGGAGGCTGCCAACTACATTCCTGGGCTTCCCCAGCTCTTCATTTCTTCCTGGAAATGGCCCTGTTGGAAGCATCACTAATAGATCTGGAGAGCATCTTAGAGTAAAATTGGGGCCTTCATCCCTCTCACTCCCTTCTTGTGGGGGCAATTGGACTGCTCAAGTCTTGGGGATGAGTCAGCTCATGTATTTTCTCAGTTGTCTCTCTCTCTTTTTGGATGCCGATCACTCCCCTTCAATCTTTGTCCTACCAAGGGTGAGAGGCATGTGGCTGTTGCTTGCTCCAACTGGAGCATGATTTTTCTTGTGGTTTTTTTTCCCACCCTGACTACTTCTCTGAAAAGAGCCCTTTATTATAAACTCCCCTTGAATTTCACAATTTGAGTTTGCCATTAGTTCCTGCTGGTACTCTCTCTCTCTCTGCTATATCTATGAAATAGTATCTGGATGCTTTCTCACCAAGCCTTTTCTTTCTTGAGACAGTTGCTGCAGAGATAATTTAGGACAGGGCGTTTTAAAGCAGTTGTTTAATCTAACTGCCTTACCAGACACCAGCTCAGACCCCTCCAGGGTGACTCATTCTGTTTGTGTGGGTGGGGTTAGTAAACTCCCTGAAGTGTAAGAAAGATTGTCTTGATAGTGGTGACAGAGAATTTTCTCAAAAGTCCAACTGTATAGCCCTAAATAAAATAAACCAAAAAAAAAAAAAAAAAGTTCTGTGCATTTGGAAGCCTTTGGCAGTGACCCACAGCTCAGCCCATCCTTTACTGGGCAGGATGTGGTCTAAGTGCTACATATGCGGTTAAGAAATTTCCCTTCTGTGTATCTTCATCCTGCAGCGTGATGTGGACAAAAGTCTATTCCAAATGGCACTTGAAGTTGGGAGGCCTCACACATAGCAATAGAAGAAAGATTTGAGGAGAATCAAGATAGCTCCGCAATTTTCTTCTGCCTCAAACATGGTTAAAAATGGCTCTCGATGGGCTCACTTCCTTTTTTGGGGGGCACAAACAGAAGAGGCTTGGCTTTCTATGGAATGCTGGGGACAGATGACAGCCTTCCTGGGTGGCTGCCTATCTGGTAGATTGTTTGCAAAAGTGCTAAAAGCCCGCCCCACCCCGCCCCCTCAGCCTGTGAAATTCCCTTCTTTTCAGAGTCTCTGTCATAATTCCTGAAAGTCCCATGCTTAGCATGGAACCTTCTCGGCATCATGGAAGTCTTTGGCAGGTTAAAATATTTATGGTTGAAACTATTGTCTCCTCGTCATTTTGGTTTTTTTTTTTCTTTTAAAGATTTATTTATTTACTTATTTATTTATTAATTATATAGTATTTTACCTGCATGCCAGAAGAGGGTGACAGATCTCATTACAGATGGCTGTGAGCCACCATGTGGTTGCTGGGAATTGAACTCAGGACCTCTGGAAGAGCAGCCAGTGCTCTTAACCACTGAGCCATCTCTCCAGCCCCCTCCTAGTTGTTCTTGCAGAGTGGGGAAGTTGGAGTTCTGACTGGAAAGGTTGCATGTGCAAGTGTGAGGCACAGAATCATCCAGGAATAGCAGATCTGTTGGAGACCGCACAGAGTGGACAGATGTCCATAGAAGACACTGGATCCTCTCCTGTGTTGCTGTGTGGACAACACAATTGCTGTGGACTATGCTCATTGTTAATAATAAAGCTGATTGTCTGATAGCTGGGCAGGAGGAGATTAAGCATTAGAGCCAGACTAAGAGAATTCTGGGAAGAGGAAGGGCAAAGTAAGAGAGTTGCTGGCAGATGCAGAGAAAGCAAGATGAGAATGCTCTACTAAGAAAATGTGCCAAGCCACATGGCTAAACATAGATAAGAATTATGGGTTAATTTAAGTGTAAGAGCTAGTTAGTAATAAGCCTGAGCTACCAGCCAAGCATTTATAATTAATATAAGCCTCTGTGTGGTTATTGGGAAGTGGCTGCCAGGTATTTGGGAGTTGCTGGCAGGACAGAAACTTCAAACACAAATTTCTTGTAGCTTTTGTAATATATATATATACTTTATATATATTTTTAATAAATATATAAATGTTTAATAATATAACTACATTTCCTTTTCTGGATCAAGCATAAAGAAGATGGAGGATGTCTACCATGAGAGATTGACAAAGGATGTCTAAGGGTGCACTTGATCTGGAAGAACTAAACTATTAGGATAAATCAGAAGCCAGAATGCCAAGTACCTCTCAGAATTGCTTATTTAGTCTCAATTACATTGCTGAGCAGCAATGAGCTTGGGACTTGGGTTTGGAAGGAGGGGAAAAGAATGTGAATGGCTCATGTCTGTCAGGTCTTCCAAAGGGCTCTGTCTGGCTTCAGTCCATTATTAAATTTAATGGATATTCAGTGGTTCCAGGTAGACTTCAGGGGTCTAGCGCTACCCACCTTAAAGTTTGCTGCTGTGAGTCAGTTCACAAGGAGTGAATGCGTGGGCCTGTATTCCTTCCTGTGCTCATGTCTCCAACTTGGGCATCGTATCAGCTGATGGTATCTGGAGTCTTGCTGAGTTCTAATGGGATGAGAGGCTTATTCTCTGTAGAGCACGCATTTAGACACTGAGTTTCTCATTCCTGTATTCTCTGGAAAAAAAAACAAAAACAAAAACAAAACCCTGAGGAATCATCCTTGATTCCCCTCTTTCCACCACACCCCTTTCTAACTTAGTAGTAAATTCCTGGAATAATGTGCTCCGAACAGGATCCCCTCTCACACTGCTCTCCATCTTGGTTTACCTGAAGCCCTCCATCAGCCTTCCAACACATTTGGGGTGAAGTCAGAAAGTCTCACTGTGGCCTCAGATGGTCACATGATCTGACCCTCTACTCATCGCCAGCCGCACTTTCCTTTATCTCTCTTCCAGGTGCCCCAGCCTACATCACCTCACTTTCACTCACACATTGTGGGAAGTGATGCCCTTTCTTCTCTGTGTTACTCCTCAGCTCCGACCTTACCTTGTCTTGTCTTCATATGGCGGCAGCTCACCATTTCCAGGTGTTACTCTAATAGCTCCTTATCTAGGTATGGATTCCCCATTCTCACCTCCAGAATACTGGTTTTTGATAGCAGGGACTTCACTTACTGATCATTTTATCCTACTGCCTAAAAGAGGATCTGGAAAGTAGTCATTGTTAGAAATTGATTGTTGAGTTCATGAGTGGATTGTAGAAAGAGGCCATAGGGTTATAGGTCAAGTCACGTGACGACTCAACAAGGTAATGCTTGTGGAGACAATGAGAAAGGCACAGTAAATGAGTGTGGTGAGGGCTGGTGGCAAGAGTCGTCCTGGAAGCCACAGGCACAGGCGTGGGACACTACAGAGCTTCTAAGAAGTTGTAGCCATGTCAGAATTTGGATCAGTGACCATAATAATGACAATCGCCAAAGCCAAGGTCAAGGCCATGGTAGCCAATGTGAGTTCCCAGCAGGAAGAATGTGAGGCACCTTCAGGTCATTTCTTAGATGGAAACTTTTTACCTCATTGATGGGACAGAGCCGCTCTGGGGCCTGAGTAGCTCTGAAGCTGAGTAAACTTGCTAACCCCAGGAGGCTGTAGATTGGGGTCGGCCGGCCATGAAGCCATTGTTGTTCAGTCCATTTAAAACTGTGAAACATGTTTTCCCCAACCAGCTTCAACATACTATAACCTCCCTCTTGCATACCACCCCTATCCACTCCCCGCAAATAGCCCAACAATTCTCCAGGCAAGATGTCACAATGTAGACAGCCCCCCAGAGACCGATGAGTTCCATGGCCCACTCACTTCTCATGTTGGGGGAACTCCGCTCGGCAGCAAGGGGCTCTGGGCTGTCTGGGAATCCCCACGGCGGCAGCAGCAGCAATCTCTGCGGAGCTGGGCAGAAAAACAATTTTCAGATTTAGCACCACAGCCTCACGAGGAGGGAGGGCTGCTGCTGTTGACTCGTCGAAAATGCAAAGCCAGGCTATTGAGATTATCTGGGGTGTGGGAGGTCAGCCCTACAGGCTGGAAGCAAAGGTCCCAGCTGGAAGCGCAGCAGAGGTTAAGCCCTGCATGTCCAGCCTCGCCAACCTCCGTTCTGCTGGCCCACCCTAGGGATCTGAACAGCAAGAAATCCATGACCGTGTGTGCATAACCCGGTCCATCCCTCTTGGCTTCAGAGGAAGTGAGGTGAGGATTCTTCTCCACTACACAGCTAAATAAGCCACTCAGACCTTTCATGACTCACAAACCACAGACCCCACCACAGCCGGCATGCGCCTCTTCAACCTTGTCTACAGATATTGATAGAGAGCCTATTGTGTGACTGACGCTGTGCTGGGTGGGGTTGAGAACGGAGGGGTAAAGCAAGATTCACTCTCTCCGTTCAGATGCGGACAGTCCCGTTCCAGCGTGGTCTATTCTATAGAATGGAAGGTATCAAGTACCAGTTACAAGGAACTAGCTCTTGCCAGTTGTTTAACCGTGACCTTGGGCGAATCACTTCCCTTGCTTACCTTCATTTTCCCCCACCTGTATTTTAAGGAAATAACATAGGTTATGCGGCCTAATGGGGCACAATTTGTTAGCAACAACTTACCACATGCGCCAATAAAGGTTAGTTCTGCTTCCGGTTCTGATTTAAGGTGCAGAATTGTTATGTTAGTGCAGAATTGCTATGAGGACACATTTTATATTGAAATAGTTGGGTCTTGAATAAATACACACACTTTTAGAGCCAAGACTAGAAAATAAGTGAGTAATTGGAAATAACATTTTTGCTTCCCATTCGAGCGTCTTTCTGTCCGTGTCTATCTTCCTCTCACTTTTCTAGAAGCCCTGTTTTCTGGATCTGCTGATTGATAGACTGGAAGGAATTCAAGCAATGCAGATAGACCACATCATCACGGGTTGAGCGTGGGGCCCGCCTTACAGGGCTTCACTTTTACCTGAATGATGATGTCATTCTAGGCATCAATGGGAACTCTCCTGAGACTTATTAAAGAGTTAGTTGGTCATTGGTGCTGAGAGAGAGACACACAGAGATGGAAAAGCCACAGCAATAGACCCATGACTACACAGGAACTTGGTCCTTGACAGATCTCTGGAGAGAGGAAGAACCATCCAAGCACTGTAATCACAGACTACGGAAGAAAAGAAGTGTGTTCCAAGTGCTGCATGGCATTGGGGCCTAAACTGAGAAAGGCAGTTTAAAGTCTTGCAAAGTACACATAGAACACCATGAAACACTGAAATAGTGCATTTGTTGCTAGCAACGACTCCACAAACTTAAAGCATAAGCTTCAGGCTAAAGAAAGGTATTTCCAGTGCCTGTTGCCGGCAAAACATTCAAAATAATATTTTATTTCCCACACATCCATAGGAAAGAAAATCAAATAAATATAAGCAAATCAAATGGTGAAGTCACAGGAAAGGGAGCACAAATTGCTCTCGATAGCAAGAAAAATTTGAATTAAAAACTCATAGCATGATGTGATTTTGTACTCTTTGGGCTGACAAAATGATATATCTCATAAAAACCGAGTTTTGGAAAGGAGAAAGGAGAAAAGCATTCCCATATACTGCTGGTGGATGTGTGACTTGGTGAATTACTCTCTCTACCCAGGCAGTAACTGTCAAAATTGGTGTCTGTATCCTAAGATTCAATGACTCACCTCCTTCCGTGGTGTGCAACCCAGACACTCCTTTGTACATGGGTTCTCAGTGTCAGGCACATAGTGTCTATTGGCCATTGTTTACGATGGAATCAGTTACATAATGCAGCATGATCCTACAGCTAAAATAAATGAGATGGAACTTCATTTACTAATAAGGACCAATCCTGAAAAATAATATTGGGACAGGAATAGTAAACTACAGAAGCATTCAAATTATATGATTAATTTAGACAAGGATTTTAAAATATACTAATGTTATACCGGTAACATTTTATTATCCATCTATGCATGCCTTTTACTTGTGGTATATGTTACATGCATATATCTGAATAACATGTACTTTTAAAGCACATATGTGTTCACATAAAGTACACAGTGAACATTTTCAAAACCAAGAATGGGACAGATTGCAGTTAGAGGAAAGAGGAGTCATGGCAGAGGTTGGATCTGAGAGGGTTTCAAATATAATTAAAAGTTAATATAAAATCTAGGAAACTGATGTACGAACACTGTCTTAGTTAGGGTTTGTATTGCAGTGAAGAGATACCATGATCACTGCAACTCTTAAAAAGGAAAACATTTAAGTGGGGCTGGCTTACAGTTTCAGAGGTTTATTTCATTATCATCATGATGGAACATGGCAGCATGCAGGCAGACATGGTGCTGGAGAAGGAGCTGAGAGTTCTACATCTTGATCCACAGAAAGCAGAAGGAGAGTGTGTGCCACATTCGGCATAACTTGAGCATATGAGAACTCAAAGTCCACTCCCACAGTGACACACTTCTTCCAACAAGACCATACCTAATAGTGCCATTCTCTATGGGTCAAGCATTCAAACACATGAATTTATGGGTCCCAACCTATTCAAACCACAAAACCAACCAAGTTCAAGTGCTCGTCTATATATTTGATTTAGCAAGCATCTAAGAAAATGGAAAATAATTTGTTTCCTTTCCTTTAAAAAATCTACATGGATAATAAATTAATGTTATTGGTATATTTTATGAGAAAAATTTTATTTTTATATTATTTTTATATTTTTATTACTTCATTAAGAATTTCATACATGCATACAATGTTTTTAATTATATTCACCCCCCACTCATTCCTCCTAACTCCTCCCAGGTCCCCACCCTTTCCCAATTTCTTATATTCTTCCTTTCTTTCCTTTTTTTTTTTTTAAATTACCTATTAAGTCCAATTTGTACCGCCTATGAAGTCACCAGCGGCGTAGAGCCATCCATTGGAGGAAGGTTGACAGTCTACGGTCACAGGCTTAAGAAAAACTGACTGTTCCTGTCACAGAAGCCATCTGCTGACAGCTCCCCTCTTCTGGGATGGTCCCTGAGCTTCCGTGTGGTATACATGTCCTGTTTGTGCTGTTGGTTCACTTTCTGCTTTATGGATTTCAAATTAGATCTTCAGTTGAATGATGGATACCTGACTGTGACTCCTGGATCTGGAACACACAATTTGACTCTGTGCCATGTTCCCTTTGCTCATGGAGGACAAGGAGGCCATGTGTGCATGTGTGGTTCCCTCCCCTTCACAAAGATGCTGGCTCAGGGGATGCAGACCTGAAACACAGTCCATCCTCTGCTCTCTCAGCAGTCCCTGTGGGCACAGGCTGGCATCTAGCATGCCCGCATCAAGCAGAGTTGGCATCCTTTCCTAGCTCAGGCACCTAGAAAGAGGCTCTCCTATGCTGACCTATGACTAGAATGCCTTTTCTGTTTGTACAGAGGCATAGATTAGAGTGAAAGCAGGGGCTGGAATTGGCCAAGTCATTCCTAATAAGGTTGGACACACACCCCACTGAGGACATAGAGGGAAGATGGATTGGGCTCACTTGTCTCTACTTCAGCCTTCTCCCTCAACATCCTCCAAGTCTTCAGTGCTTGAAAATAAACTGGGTGCCACATACCTGGCTCCTTTAGCCAAGATACACCCATATTAAGACTACTGGTGAGCTTTTACCTTTTTTTTTCCTGAGACTGTGGACATTTTCTGATGGGCTGGAATGGAAATGCACAAAAGGTTGAGGTATGTTGTATTAGTACATAGCTAGGAAATCAAACTAAGGCAGTTTGAAGTGAAACAATATATTCAAGTGGTATTTGCCTCATTTCTACTTGGGGACATAGTAGGGCTCTGTTTTCATTCTGGGCTTAGGAGGATGGGAGTGGTACCTGTACTCTTCTTTAAGAACCCCTGGATCAGCAGGAGATATCAATGAACAATATGTTTAGTGCAAAATAAACAGGTATTTCTATCTGTGCCTAAAAACTGTAACCAATATTTCGAGAGACTTGTGTTAACAGCGATGATGATGATGATAATTGGATTGGTGCATTAGTGGATTCTACCTGTTATAAAATATCTTGGTTCTAAGTTAAAACCAATGTAGTTTATATCATGTGAAATGCACCCATCCATTTTTTTCCCTAACCAGTAATCTAAGAAACACCTGGTGAGTGCCTACTATGGGCTGAGGGTCCAGGGGTTGAAGATGAGGCCAGAATTCTTTAAGAAAATTCCCAAGCCCTTTAGAACTTTTACTACAAAAGAGAGAAAAGGGGAGGAAGGGGAGAAAGGAGGGACAGAGGGACAGGGTGAGGAAATGAAGGCAGGCAGGAAGGGAGGGAAGTGGGGAGGGACGGGAAGTCCCTCCTTGGAGATGCTGGTTTGCAAGGAAGAGTGGTAGTTGACAATGGCATCATTTAAGCATCTGCTCCTGCCTGGCCTTTATCTTTCCCTCTGCAGAATGGTTGTTACCCGAAGTGTGAAGGACACAAAAGTATGCAGAACCCGGGGGGGCTCTGGCAGAGATCACTCTGCATCTGAGATATAGCTTACCTGGTTGGTCCTTAGGGAACACGTGGATGACCAAGTAAAAATGTGGGCCCAGCTTCTAAGCTTTAGCCCACAAGCCTGAGGTCTATTAGCAAAGTGCAGACAATTAAAAGCTCTGGCTTTTTCATTGTTGTAATTACAGCAACAGCTCTGGTACAAATTATGATTCATTTACTGTTCAAGCAATTAACATCTGGGCCGCCACCAAGGAAACCTTTTTTTTTTTTTTTTGGTTGCAAGATGGCATCACATGGTGCTCACAGAACTGTAGAGATTCAACTCCAGGAAGAGGAGGAGGCTTTGCTCCAGGCTGCAGCGGCAACAGGGGTTTTCTTCATCATAGAAGTGGGGCTCTAGCACCCCTGAGATGAGCGTGATTCACAAGATCATTGTGACCTTTGTTATTTATATGCATACTGTTGTTATGAGAATACACCTGCAAAATGAGCATGGCTGTTTAGCCGGCAAGAAATTTAAATGAGATTATTCCTAAGGCATAATGCCTTATGCGTTCAAGTGAAAGCATTTTGATTTCTTTCCAATTTGTCTCTTGGAGGTGGCCAATGGAATTTTTTCTGTAATGGATGATGTTGTTCAAATGTCTGAGTCTCTTAAAATTATATGTTGAAATTCTACCGTCAAGGTGAAAATTCTATCCTCAAGGCGATGGTATTAGGACTCTTAGGGAGGTGATTGGGCCATGAAGGGGAACCCTCACACTGGGATCAGTACCTTTTATTTAAGAAATCCCCGACAATGGGCTCTGTCCGACATCACAGGGAGAGGCATTGCCTTTGACACAGGCAGCAGGCCCTCAAAAGACACAAAATCTGTTGGAACTTTGATACTGTACCCCTCATTTCCAGAACTATGAGGAATTCAGTTCTGTTGCTAATAAGCCACCGGATTTGTGGTGCTTTGTTAATAGTGTCCGACCTGCACTGAAGTAACAGATACATACAAATCCAGTGTCCAAAAGAGAGTACATCGTGAGGTCTGCAGTAACTTGGGGACAATCAGGACATGATCTCAAATGTTGGTGTTGACTTCAGAGCCCTCAAATGTTGCCTCTGTTACAACTCACGCTACTGAAAATGACAAGAACCCAGGCTGAACCAACTCAAACACAGTCGGGAATCTCATCTCTAGAGTGTCCTGGAAGCTCTTTTGACTTCTTCACTTGGAGTTAAACTTTATCTGCCCAAGATTTTGCTGACTCTTGTGTTGGATTTATTTCTAGGCTCTGAGTAGGATCCCCAGAAGTCCAAGTTGCCCTTTCACAAGTCAGGATCCATCCAAGTTAAGCAAACATTTGACCTAGAGCTTCACTCCAAGTCCCTTAAATTCATCACGATGGGGCCAGTGTAGGTCTGGATGAGCCACTATACCTAAGGAACACTGATGGCTACTGTTGACTTTTGCTCAAGACTAGGAGCAGATTCTTACACTATGTGGGGTTAAAAGTCAGGGAAGATGGAGCATCACTAAGAAACCAGCAAGCACTCAGACCTGAGAATCAGTGCTGCTGTGAGAAAAAAGGATAGAGTTTTCTTAGAGCAGTGGTTCTCACACTGTGGGTCACAGCCCATATGGGGAGGTTGAACCCCCTTTCATAGGGGTCATCTAAGACTATTGGCGAACACAAATATTTACGTTATGATTCATAACAGCAGAAAAATTATAGTTTATAGTTATAAAGTAGAAAGAAAAATAATTTTATGGTTGGGGGTCATGAGGGACCATATTAAAGGGTCAAGCATTAGGAAGGTTGAGAACCACTGCCTTAGAGGAAATCTCAATTGGCCGTCACCATGCTTTGTAGACCATGGCCCCTCTAGGTATGGTCTGGAGCTGAGAGAATGAACAGCTACCATGAGATGTTGCTTTCATTTCTTCCCATTAGCCTCAAACAGTCCTAAACTTGGCTTCCAAACCCTGGCTGGAAAGCAGTTATAGCCATAAACCTGTGGTGAGAACTCAAGGTATAAACTAACATGTAATCAGCAGGGCTGTCTGAAAGAGGTGATCTGACAATTACTCAGATCTCCCGACAGCACACGAAGCGGAGTTGAAGCAGTCATTTTCTCCACGGGAATTTTGGCAGACAGCTAAATGGTGACTTTGTAAATAGGTCTCTGAAAACAGCTACCAAGAGCTCTTGTTGCCTGGTAGACCCGCTCTATATATGAGGTTGGGGTTGGGTGTTTTGTTAATGCATTTATTCCTCACTCAGGTCTACTGGAGAAGATAGAGTCATGTGCATCCCCCAGGTAAGGAGTCCGCAGGCCAACGTAGGCAGAGAAATGTCTGGATTCATAACAAACAAGTGTGCAGGCAGGATTCGAGCCCTGCACTGTCAGCTCCAGAGCGGGGGTGAGGGGTGGGGGGTGGGTTACCAGCTTCCTTTAGCTTCCCTCCCTTCTTCTGGGATTGTACCCAAGCCGTAGCATCCATCTTTCCTGCTCACCCGTCAGATTCGAGAGTCTTTTCTATGATGACGCCATGTCCTTTGCAGCAGGAAAGCCAGTTCCAAGCATTTCTGGGACACTAGTGGAGTTAGACAACTGAGGATAGAAGGAAAGACCCATGGTAGTATATTTGAAGATGCGTTTTTAGCGGAGGAGAACATAATTCTTGGACGTTCTTAGATCCAGTTTTGCACCAATTGTAAGTCTGGTGGTTGGCTAAGAAGACGCCACTCAGCTCTCCACCTGCCTGATAGCAGCTCCCTCACACTAGTGAAATGAATCGCTGAAAAGCTGCCCTGACTCATTCCTGAAGTCTGTCCATGCCAGCTTCTGCCACCCCCGCTCCACAGAGACCAAGCTTATTAAGATCTCTGAAGATCCTCACTCCTAAGCCCACGTGGAAATTCTTCCTCATGCCTCTTTTCTGGTCTCCATGGTGCTTGGATCACTCCATGATGCCCAACATTCTCTCTAGTAAGCATTAACTGGACTGTCTTCCCTAAGACAATATTCTATGTCATTGCGTGGTAGTCCTGTGTGTCCCATCTAGGACTGGTAATCACATTAGTGACAGATAAGATAAGCACCCTGCACATTTAATGCTTCGGTTTGGAATATGGTTTAGAGGTAACTTGTGCCCTAAGAGAAAATGTGCAGGATGCAGGATGGAGGTTGTAGAAACTTCAGAGATGGTGCTTAGCAGAAGGTAACTGCTGCTTCTTGGGAGTCTCTTAGGAATGGATCAGTATTCTCAAAAGGACTGATCCTGGCTCCTCCTTGGCCTTTTCCTTGCTTGCACACCTTCTTCTTCTGGGGCCAGCTCTCTTTCAGAGGATGCAGCCAAGATGTGATGCCATGCTGCTTGGATTCTAGAACTATGGACTGAATAAATCTCCTTCTTTTACCCAGATTCAGGCATTTTATGAGAGCAACACACAAGGCACGTGGACAGAAGGTCAATCTCAGAATTTTTATAAATGACCCAACTCCTGCATGACAATTATGAATCAAGAACATCTGGCATGCAAATTATGCTTCTTACTTACTCTCACCTCATAGAGACCCTGTGTGTTTTGAGCTTGGATGTATAGAGGCTTTGACGTCAATTTAAGGTATCTCCTCATCTTCATTCCAATAAGTCACAGCTTTTGGGTTGTGGTGGAGGCATCACGTCATAGCTTGGTTGATTCCTTATCCATCATCTCTTCTATCGTCTTCATTTAAATCCTAGCTATGTCTTTATTCATCGCTTTCTCATGTCTCCATTTTCTTTTTAATTTTTTTCTTTTCTTTGTGTTAGTTTTCTTCCTTTCCTTCTCGTTGCTCCCCACTCCCTCTTCGTAAGGTCTCATGTCCCCCAGGCTAGCCTTGAACTGAAGATGACCTTGAATTTCTGATCTGCTTGTCTTGATCTCTCCGATGCTGGGACTACAGACATGAGCCACCATACCTTGTTTATATGGAGCTGGGGATCAAAGCCAAGACTTCATGCATGCTAGCCAGCACTCTGCCACCTGAGCTACATCTTTGGCTCAGTGATAATAGTCAATGCCCAGACAGGAAAACAGACTTTGCACCAGAGTTTAGTAGGTAATTAGTTAGGCAGCATTGGAGAGGTGAAACAAATCAACTGAAAATCGAGGCAGCATGGAAGTCTTGTCTTTAAGAAGCAGCAAGGGGAAGAAAGGGAAGCTTATGGAAGGAGCTATACGGAGAAAAGATGGAGGCAGCTGGCTCAGGAACTTCCAGAGAGTTCTGGTCATATAGAAGAACTCTGGAAATGAAAACTGACTGCTATCCTGAAGGCCATGGAGTAGAATGGACAGAAACAAAGGCTGAAAGAGGAATGATTAAATCCTTTCTCCCTCCACATCTAGTACCCCTCTTCTCCCCACCACGGGCAGTTCTGCAAAAGACCCAGCAGCAAAGGTGACGTAGATTTTCTCACCAGTGCCGACATCCCCAAAGCTGAACATAGAAACTGGGTGAATTAGCTGTTATGTCTTAGTGCTCTGACGAAATACATGGCTGAGGCATCTTAATGAAGGGAGGGTTTCTACATGGCCCACAGTTGGGGGTATATTCATAATGACAGGAGGAAGCATTCCATTCAGCAGGAGTACAGGCAGCTGGTCACATTGCCTCCACAGTCAGGAAGCAGAGAGAAAGGAATACTGGTGTGCACAGCCCACATTCTCCCTCCCTTCATTCAGTCCAGGATTCTGGCTCATGTCATGGCCTTGTCTTAGTCAGGGTTTCTATTGGTGTGGAGAGACACCATGACCACGGCCACTTTTATAAAGAAAATATTTCATTGGGGTAGCTGGCTTACAATTTCAGAGGTTCAGTCCATAATCATCATGGCGAGAGCATGGCAGTGTGCAGGCAGATATGGTGCTGGAGAGGTAGCTGAGAGTCCTACATCTTGCAGGCAACAGGAAGTTGACTGAGAGACTGGGTGGTATTCTGAGCATAGAAAACTTCAAAGCCTGGCCCCACTGTGACACACTTCCTCTAATAAGGCCACACCCACTCCAACAAAGCCACACCTCCTAATAGTGCCACTCCCTATGAGATTATGGGGGCCAATTACATTCAAACTACCACACCTCCAAACCCCATTTACAGTAGATCTTCTCATCCCAATTGACCTAACCTAAAAACTTCCTCACAGGCATGCCCAGAAGTTGTTTCCATGCTGGATGAGTCTGAATCTCATCAAGTTGGCAGTCAAGATTAAACATCCTAATACATCTTATAATTTGGATCAAAAGTGTCCCCCAGAGGTCCATTTGGTAAAGGACAGGCCCCCTACATGATGCTATGAGAAAGAGGTGAAGCCTTAAGAGGTAGACCTAGTGAGCTATTTGGGTCATTGGAGACACACCATTGAAGAAATTAGTGGTACCCAACACCATTCTCTCTCTCTCTCTCTCTCTCTCTCTCTCTCTCTCTCTCTCTCTCTCTCTCTCTCTCTCTCTCTTTCTCTCTCTCCTCTCCTCTCGATGGCTTTGTTCTTCCCCTTGCTTCCTTCATGATGTGACATCACAGCCTTAATACAACACAGTCAATAATAGATCATGGCTGAAGCTCCCTCAAATTGTGATCCACAGTTCTTTTATTTTTTTTTTCAGGGAGAAACGTATCTAGAATTTCCATTCCCCAAGTTTGCTAGGTCTTTATTCCTCCTCATCACAAAAAGATAAATAGAGCCAGTGAGATGGTTCTGTGGGTAAAGGCACTTAACTCTAAGCCTGATGATCTGAGTTCTATCCCCAGCACTCACGTGGTAGAAAGAGAGAACTAACTCCATCGAGTTGCCCTCCTGACTCCCACACTCCCACTGTGTCATGCCCACACCCATACACATGCACACGAAACACTCAAAAGAGTGAATATACACTTGCTTTTAAGCTCTGGACAAATGATTCCAATTTTCCTTGGGAAAAGCATCTACATTTCTTTGACAAGTTTTTGTTTCCTGCTTAGATGAGGGGTGGAAATACTAAATTTAGACCAAACTGTTAAATTAGGTCCAATTGTCAAATTTTCAAGTCATTTATGGTTTAACACACTTACATTTCAAGTAAATATCCAACCCGACTCAGATGTCGATATAATTAGTCTCTGCTCAGTTTGACACACCAATTTCATGCCTCTTTCTTAGAGGAGTTTTTTTTTCTCCCTCCTCTCTTAAGATGCCAAGAATGCCCATGGCCCTCTACTGCTGTAAGTCAAGGAATGTGTATGTGTCCGCAAAGGTGAGGGCTTGGTGAGTAGAGACAAAATCTAGCAGTCGGGGTGGAGCTGGGGGCTTTCTTCTGGGTCTAATCCCTGGCATATGACTCTCTCAGCCTGGAGGATGCATGCTGCTGTCCTCTTATGGGGCATGCTGGGTAGACATTGGCTCTTCTATTTTATGCAAAGGTATATGTGCGGTGTGTATTTATGTGCACATGGAGACGAGAGGGGGATGGTCAGTGTCTTCCTCAATAAGATAAAATAAAACTCCCCACCTCATCAACTGAGAAAGGATCTCTTGAGCTGGAGAGACGGCTTCAGACATTAAAGGCTAGGCTCTCAAACAAAAACATAAGACACAGGATCTCTTACCTGAAGCCAGAGCTCCCCGATTGGACCAGTCTAAGCTGGCCACCTTGCTCATGGGCTCTCTAGCCTCTATTCCAGATGCGGGATTGCAGATGAGCCTCCGCACCTGTGGGGCACTTATGTGGGTGCTGGGTATCAGAGCATCCGCCCCGAGGTTTGTGTAGCAAGCCCTTTACCCAGCGGCCATCTTGCCACAGCAGCTGTGGTTCTTGATGAGTTTTCTGCCGTCTGAGTGTCCTGCTGTCCACCCTGTCGCTCGGCCCTGGAAAGCAGTCTCTAGGAGTCCCCATACACCCCTGCGGTGCCACAGTGGACGGGCTGCTGCTGCCGCCTGACATCCTCTTCTAGTCTTGGGCATTTTAGTCCCGAGCTCCTCCTGCCTCTTCCCCAGCTTGCTTCTGTTCTCACAAGAGGCTGACTCCTCTAGGCTGCATCGTTCAGTCTCCAAATCCTTCAGGCTCCAAGACCGGCTAGATGTGGAGACCCTCCAGCAACTGGGAGAGGTTGTCGCAGATTTCAGGGTGCAGATGGCATCACTGGCAGAAGTGGGGTGTCTTTTATAGTTTCAGTTCCTGGCGGACAAGCCCTTGCACCCCAGTAATGCCGTCTCTTTT
This sequence comes from Peromyscus leucopus, assembly GCF_004664715.2. NCBI lineage: Eukaryota > Metazoa > Chordata > Mammalia > Rodentia > Cricetidae > Peromyscus > Peromyscus leucopus. The sequence goes on along the minus strand of NC_051084.1, from coordinate 27,939,740 downwards.
ATTTGTCTTCCCACCTATTGGAGTTAATTAAATCCGTGCCTGCGCTGCCTAATCTTTGAGGTGTGTTACTACCTCCTCTTTGACCCTTGACTCCATCATCATCTGGATAAACAGTTTCCAAGGTTTAATCCCCCCCCTTTTTTTTTCCGAAATAGGGTTTCTCTGTGTAGTTTTGGTGCCTGTCCTGGATCTCGCTCTGTAGACCAGGCTGGCCTCGAACTCACAGAGATCTGCCTGGCTCTGCCTCCCGAGTGCTGGGATTAAAGGTGTGCACCACTACTGGCCGCCTTTAATTCCCTTTTTAATAAATACTCGCATGGCTCCCATCTTCCTGATTCCATAGGCCCCGCCTGGCTTATACCAATGGGTACCTTCAGAATTCCCTCCATATCCATCTTGGCTCTATTAAAAAAAATGCAAAGTTGTCTTTGCTAGCTTCTCACTGGCTCAGGCTAGCAAATCTTACCCCCCAGCCAATGTCAACTGAATAACCGGCCTTAGATCCTCTAGTTAGAAAACTACCCCGATCCAGGTTAGAAATGCCCAAGTGACACCTTGTCCTACAATGAGCTGTGCTGCAGGGGCGGGGAGAAAGTATAATAAGGGGCACAGAAAGACAAGTCCTCACTCACATAGGGTGAAAAGAACTTGAATTTTCACAGTAAAACAGTGGGTACTGGAGGCTGGTGAGGTCGGGGTGGGGATGGAGAAATGATTGCAGCAGATGCAGGGGTACAGTGGAGCTGGAGGACTAATTTCTAATGTCCCGTGGAAGCAGGGTCACAGTGGTTGACAGCAGCGTGTTTCAAAATTACTAGCAGGAGAGGATTCTGAATGCTCCTGGCATGAAGAAATGATGGATGCCCGGGGAAGACATGTCAGTTAATTACCCTGATCTTATCATTACATAACCTGGTAGAACCTTTCTTCCTTTTTCCAGTGACTAGCACCCATCTCGGGTCTCTTTAACATCAATCAGCACTCTACGGAGACTCTATACCCCATCACATGATCAGTCACCAACCAATCACAGGCACCAACAACCCAAAAGATACATTGGAAAAGGCTGGTGCCTTCAAGGAGAAGCTATTCAACATGAAACAAGATCAAATTCCCATCAAACAGACAACAACAAAAAGTAAACATAAACATTAGCTCTGATTCCATATGTGACCCTCGACACAATGGATTAATGTTGAGACTGATGCCCCACCTGCAGACTTGGCAAGCCCTGCCTCCCACTTTAGTTTTATTCTTATCGGTTGAAATATTCCCATGATTCATTGTCACGTTTTCCTTTCAGGATTATTCACTTTCAGAGATAGATGGAGATCAATAGTCCTAGTTTGAAATTGGCATCTTTGGAGAAGAAATATGTGATACGTCTCTCTGTAGATTGGCTAGCACCCCAATTAAGAAAACAGTGCATTCTTTCATGAGTATGCCAGTCTGCAGATCCCTGAACATTATTTGATGCTGTTGTTAAGATTCTGATAGTCTTTTGTGTAATCATATCTATCACTGAGTTTTCTTTCTTGTCTCTTTTTGTTTAGTTTCTGGAATGGAATTTTGTTTAAGAGGCCCTGGCATGAGAAAAAATGGCCATTTTTCTATGAAAACTAAGAAAAGTGGTCAGATAGTCAAATACTGAAGTTAAAAAGTCTGCCCACTGTTGGACCTTCTAGGATGAGGCTTCCACAGTAATTCACCTCATTTGGGGAGTCATATGCCATGAGAAAAGTATGTGTGTGTGCACATGCATATGCATGTTGTGAGGGATCAAACCCAGGGCCTCCTACATACCAGGCAAGCGCTTTACAATCGAGCTCCACTCAGAGTCTAGATATGGGTATTTTGATCTGGAAAAATTTTGTGCAGGGCTGGGAGTCACTTCCTTGATTGTAGTTGCTATCTGACTTGAGAGAAGGCAGCCCCCACAGTTATCCACCTGGCAGGCTGGGCCTCACTGTCTGCCCTTTCAGTAAATATTTGTTGAGGATCATCAATATGCAGGCACTATAGTTGGGTACTATAAATACATTAATAAACCAAAAATTGGTTAAAAACTGTCCTCATAAAAATTATGAGCATGTATGTGTAGATAAAAAAAATTAGCCAAGACATTCTGTCTCATGTATGCATGTATATGTAGTTGTTAGATTGAGAAATGTCTCCTAGGGTAGGCATCTGAACACTCAGTCGCTGGCCAGTTTAGGAGGTAAAGTCTTACCGGGGGAAGTATGTCACTAAAGGTGGGCCTTGAGAATACATAGCCTTATCTTACCTCCACTTTGTGCTCTCTCTGCTTCGTGTTTGTGGTAACATATATGATCTCTCGTACCTGCTCCTGCCTCCATGATGGACTCTTAGCTCTCTGGATCCGTAAGTTCAAATAAACTCTCCTATAAGTTGCCTTGGTCATGGTTACAGAAAAATAACTAATATAGTATGTGCGGTGCTTGAATTATCTATTATATACATATGTACAGATGCTTGTATGTATTATCTACTATACATGTATGTATGCAAGTGTGTATGCGCTACCTATTATATATATATATATATATATGGATATCCATATATATCCATATATATATGGATATCCATATATATCCATATATATATGGATATGGATGGATGCATGTATTATCTATTATACATTGTGTGTATGGGTGTGTCCTGGTGGGTTTCTATTGCTAACAACCTCGAGTCATTCAGGAAGAAGGAACCTTAGCTGAAGAATTGCATCTATCAGATTGGACTGTGGCTGTGTCTACCAAAGCCTACTGCGACTGATGATTGATGTGGGAGAGAGAGAAGGCCCATCCCACTGTATGTAGTACCAACTAGTGGCAGGTGGGCCTTCTCTGGATAAGAAAGCTGGCTCAGTGGTTGAAGGGCTAGGCTTACAACCAAAATTGCAGGAACACTAGCTCAGTTAGCATGCACCAGATAGCTACCAAACCCAACAAGCAGAGTTCCTCCCTGGTTTCTGCTTGAGTTCCTGTCCTAACTTCCCTCTGTGAAGGACTATGACCTGGGTGTGTAAGTTGAAATCTTTCTTCCCCATGTTGCTTTTGGATGGAGAGTTTGTTGTCGCTGTTTTAATTTATTGCAGAGACGGAGTGAAATTAGGACAGTATATGTGCATACACCTATCCATCTATCTCTTTATTAATCTATCTCCTTCTGTCTCTCAGATGGTCATAAAGGTTATGAAGAAGACCAAAGCAGTAAGGAAGGCCTCCCTGTCAAGGCACATTTGACATTTGATCAGAGACCTAAAGGGGGTGCAGGGATAATACAGCAGAGGTTTGGGGGGATAGCAACTGTAAAATTGAAGTCTGAGGGATAGACTATCAAAGACAGACTGGGTGGAGATTTGGCCTGGTGGTAGAGGGCATCCCACTGAGCTCTGTTTTCAGTACTCTGAAGGAAAAAGGCAGGTTCCCCAGAGCTCAGACTGGTGAAGACTGTAGCTAGATGTAGTTAGAGATGTAGTGGGGACCAGGTTGTCTGGAGCAAAGTCTCTCAGTTTGCTGTCTGGCAGGGACTGTGGACCCTATATACCCATATGTCCCATTTGCATTTCTTTTATCTTTTCTTATTGCATTTTAACATAACTTATGTTCAGTTACATCTAGATTATTTTATACATCTAAAAATGCCAGTTTGCCTGGGGCTGGAGCTCAGTTGGGTAAATACCTGAGACCCTGGATTCAACCCCCAGCCCTACAGAAATGGAATATGGAGACACTGGCCCATCATCTCAGGAGGTTAAAAAGTTCAAGGTCATCCTCTGCTACATAAAGAGCAAGGCCAGCCTGGACTACATGACATCCTGTCTGAAAAAGAATATTATTCTGATAAAGAATTGACCGACTCATAGAGATTTCCTAAGAGATCTTATCATGAAGCAGGTGAGGAATTACAGGGCTGCTGTGCCAGGATTGAAGTTTTTATTCTGAGTGAGAGAATAGGGTACCACAGAGAATCATGCCGCCATCCTGGCTCCCATACTGAGTGTATGAAAGAGATAAATATGGAACAAAAAGGGTCCGTGAGGAGTCTCTGCCATCAATTCAGGTGGGAGATGATAATGGCCTGAGTCCAAGAAGCAGTCTTGGAAGAAACACAAAGACCATGAGGTTTTCTGCCCCCCCCCCCAAGCTAAGGACCGAACCCAGGGCCTTGAAAACACTCTACCACTGAGCTAAATTCCCAACCCCGACCGTGAGGTTTTCATGGCCAGAGTCGTTACTTTCTTCTGAGTTAGGGTACAGACAGGGGGAGCAGGCAAGAGACACAACAAAGACCAGACTTAATTTGGGCATGTCCTGCATATGAAATGATTTGAATATCCAGTTGAAAAATGTCATACCCACAGCTGAAGACATAAGCCTGGAAGTGTGGGGAGCGGTTGAGGCCAGTTGGAAAAACTGGTTTAGTCTTGGTGTTGTTATTATCATCCTAGAGAGTGGTTTGTGTGTGGAGAGATGATTTTTGATAGTGTTGTCCCAGAGCAAGTGAAGTTCTGGGTTCATGAAGAAGAGAGCATCCTGTGAGTCCTGAGGAAATCCAGAATGGGCTCAAGTCCCTAAAATCTAGGGATAAATCCACTTCAGTCAGGATCGACTGCTCCACACAGCAACAGGTCAAATAGGCCTTATGCTTGGCCATGGACTTAGCAACTTGGAAACCATTCATGACCTAGACAAGCGTCCTGGTCAAATGTTTGGGACAAAAGTCTTACTGAAATACACTCAAGAAAGAGAAAGAAGGACTGACTGGAGAAAACAGGAACAGACAAATCTTTTGAGAAATGTTCCTGGGGGGTGGGGTGGAAACCCAACCTTTGGTGAAAGATCTTTAAGAGTGAACGATGTTTAAGAAGGGAAGGGATAGTAGCCACATTTGCACACCGACAATGGCGATTTTGTCAAAACAGGACTCAGATGACTCAGCCTCAGGGGAGCCAACTGGGTAGGTGAGAAGTGGGTGGCCTCTAGTGGAAGAGCAAAGGCCTGACCTCAAACAGGCCCAAAGAGTTCACACACACAGAGCGATCGACAGGAAGGTGGAGAATGTGGGAGAAGGGCTGTGAGTGGGGGTGGAAGTAGAACTATAAATTCCCTCCTACTGCCGCTGCCTCGTTGAGAACAACCGGAAGCATGGTCAGCCGTCAGCCGATGGGGAGGGGAAAGAGAGAGGTCACCACTGGTCATGGAAGACCGTGAAAGAGTGAAGGAAACAGGCAAACAGTGGAGCGTCCCAGGAGCATCCAGGGTCTGTGTTGTGTTTCGAATGAATCTCTTGGCTGGGAAGATGGCTCCGTCGGGAAAGAATGTGCGGTGCAAGCAGGTTGACTCGAGTGCAGATGCCTCAGCAGGCTTGTTAAAAGAAATTCTGGGATTGGCAGATTAATAATAATAATAATAATAATAATAATAATAATAACAGCAATAAACAAAATAATGATTCCCTCAAGGAAGCTGTATTTTTTTCAATCATGTTCAACCCTTTGGGTAAAGGGCTGAAGCAGATGGAGAATTCGACTCCATCAGGATCCAGTTTTGTCGTGTGAGCATGGCCAAGGAAGGGAAGAACAGGGAATCAGGGAAAATGGGTGAAGGAGAGAAGCCATGGAGGTGGTGAGATCAAGGAACTAGAGAGGAAGATGGGAAATAGTGACTAGGGAAATGTGGGATGGTTAGTGCCGGGACTTTGGGAGGGACGGGACTGTTTGTCAAGACTAGATCTAAAGAATGCACACAGGGAAGAGAGACTGAGGAAAGTCAGACATCTCCACTGTACAGGGAAGGCCAAGGACCCAAGGAGCCTCAGAGGAGCGTCTCCTCTGGTGATGCTCAGGGTCAGGAGTGGTGTTAAAAGAATGACAATTACTATTAATTAAGCCTGGAAATCAAACCTTCAAGGAGATGGGGGTGGTGGTGACCAGGGCCCCTTGATGACTGAACAAGTAGGAGACTGTGAGGGACAGTTCAAGAGCCCAGGATTCAAAGCTGGAAAGTGGGGATGGGGCAGTGATCTTTCTAAGATGGTTAAGGTGACGATAAGCATTTCCTTAACGTATGCTCCCCTGACTTCTGTTTCTAGAGGTTTCTTCATCACGTGGGTGTAGCACAGAAGCACATACCATAATAACCACCCTTGCCCTTGCTCTTGCCCCTTTTAAGGCAGAATTTATATTTTTGATATTAAATTTTATAAGTCTTTTTTTATTGTACTTTGGGGTGATGGGCTGTTTATTTTTTTGAAACGGGGTTTCATGTATTCTAGGCTACCATTGAATTCATTACATAATTAAAAATAATATCAAACTCCTAATCCTCCTGCCTCCACTTCCCAGGTGCTGAGGTTACAGGCATGTGTCCCTAGGCCTGGGTGAGTGACAGATGTTCTTGAGAATGTTGGTGAAAGTTGAACCAACGCTCATCCACGAACCCCTTTTACCCAGACACCTCCTAGCTGGTGGTATCTATCTGGCACCATTCTGGCCAACAGAGTGCAAGCAGAAGTAGTGTGAGCAAGGCTTCTGAGAAAGGTTTTCCTTTCCTAAGAAAAGCAAGGAAGCAGACTCGGGAGTCATTTCCCCTTAACCCCTCGCCCTTCTTCTTCTCCTTTTTGTAGAGAAGATGGGCAGCCTCGAGATGCAGCGATCAGCCATGAGATGCAAGCATGAAGCTGTGCCCACATCCAGGTTGACAGAACAGAAACACAGAATGTCTGTGCTGTGGGGTTTATGCCGACTGGACACAGGCTGAATTCATCCGAGAGGAGGGAACCTCAACCTCCATAAGATCGGACTATAGGGCATTTTCTTAACTAGTGATTGATGGGGGAGGGCCCAGTCCACGGTGAGCGGTGCTATCCCTGGACTGCATGAGATTGATACAGACCAGGAGAGAAACAGAGCCAGACAGTGGTGGCACACACTTTTAATCCCAGTATTTGGGAAGCATGCACATCATTAATCCCAGCACTAGAAAGGAAGGGATGGCTGGGCAGAGAAAGATATATAAGGTGTGAGGAGACAGGAACTGAAGGCTTTTCAGGCTGAGGAGTCCTAGAGGTAAGATGGGGGCCATTAAACCCAGGTCCTTGCGTTTGCACACAAGTGCTTTTACTCACTGAGCCAGCCATTTCTCCAGCCTGGCAGACCTCTCTCTCTCTCTCTCTCTCTCTCTCTCTCTCTCTCTCTCTCTCTCTCTCTCTCTCTCTCTCTCTCTCTCTCAAATAGCTTTGTTGTGGAAGCAACAGCTCAGTAACAGAGTGCTTGCCTAGTGTGCACAAGGCTCCAACTTTAATCGCCAGTGCTGCAAAATAAATAACAGACAGGCAAACAAGAATTATTGGAATAGAATTGGTATGGAAAGAGTTGAGCTTATTTCAAGAGTACAATATGATGAATTAGAACGTGTGAAAACATACACACAATGTCCTTACCACAGCCAAGGGAGCAGAAATGGTTAGCACCTCTCAAAAACTGCTTCATACCCCGTTGCTCTCTGTCCCTATGTCAAAGGCATACTGTATTAGTTTGGTTTTATTTTATTTTATTTTGTCAACTTGACACAAGGTAGAGTCATCTGAGACAAGAGATCCTCAATTGAGACAGTTGCCTCCGTCTGATTGGCCTATAGTTGAGTCTGTGAGTGTGTTTTCTAGACTGATGATTGAGGTGGTAGGGCTGAGACTACCTGGGACAGTGCCACTCCTGGGCACGTGGTTCTGAGCTGTACAAGAAAGCAGGCTGAGCCAGTAATGGGAGCAAGCCAGTAAGCAGCATCCCTCTGTGGCCTCTGCTTCACTTCCTGCCTCCAGGTTCCTGCCCTGCTTGAGTTCTTGCCTTGGCTTCTCTTAGTGATGGACTATGATTGGGATGTATAAGCCAAATAAACCCTTTCCTCCCTGAGTTGCTCTTGGTTGTAGTGTCTTATCATAGCAATTGAAAGCAAACTAGAACACACGTTATCCAACTTAATAAATTTTGAAGTACAATCACAACAGTGTTAATTGTTGGACTGAAGATGTCTATAGTGTGTCTGGCATGAATGAAACTTGAGATCTCCCAAGTGGAGTTGTTTCCACCTCACCCAAGCCCCTAGCAATTAATATTAATAGTATTTCCTTCTATAGCTTTGAGTACGAGGGAAACTCCATGCGGGTGGGATTGCTCAGCATTGTTCTTCCTATGGTTGGCTCATTTCACTTAGCGCATCCTTCAAGTGTGCCCATGAGGCCATACATGAGAGGTCCTTATTATTAAAGGATTGCACACACAGACAACGTTTTCTTAAACCATACATTTGTCAGTGTACATTAGGATTCTTTCTGTATCTTAATTAGCTGGTTAGTTGAGACCCTTTCTAGCTTTGAACCACACAATTAAACTTAAGTAACTTATTTATTATTATTGCATGTGTATGTTCATGCCATGTGTGCATGCTTGAGTGCATGTGTGCATGTGTCTGTGTGTATGTTTAGGTCAGAGAACAATTTTGTGAAGTCTGTTCCCTCTGTATAGCTTTATATATGTTATGTGTATTCTCAGTATTGAATTTTGCTTGCCAGGCTCTCATGTTAAGCAACTTTACCCACTGAGCCATCTCCCTAGGCCTGAATCATTCAATTATTATTAAGAACAGCAGGGTCAATGGCTTGAAGGGCTCTTCTGGGTTAGAGCTGACCCTGTATCAAGTCATATCTTCAGAGCACTTGCTCGAAAATGTTGTGATGTTGCTGAGAGTGTTTTTCAAGACTTCGCAAAGCTCTCTCTGTCCCTCACAGTTTTGAGTTAATGCCATGAAGAATGAGTTATACCTCTCATGCAATCAGTAACCAATATGTAAAAGACTCACTCTTGACTCAACCACAGTTGTGGCTCCATTTCAAATAGAGTTTCTACTTCTTTCTTTTTGGTGGGTGGGGGAAGAAAGTATTGAGGCACAATCTGGTTATATGGCCCAGGTTAGCCTTGAATTTGGGATCTTCCTGTGTCAGCCTGCCAAACACTGGGGTAATAGTTCTGTTCCAGCATGTCTGACTTCATATGAAATCACATGAAACTTTCTTCTCATTCTTCTTAATAACTTACAGTATGCATTTGGTATTTTATATATACTTTAATATTGTCCTCCTATTTTCTTTGGAGCAAAATGGAAAATGAACAAAGCAATGTGTGAGTGATTTGGATCTTTGCTCTGTTGTTCCCAGGTTATTACGATACTGGCTTTCTTCTCCTTCATCATGTATCTCCTTCCAGGAATTCCTCATTAGATTATCATGTCATCCATCCTAATAAAAGTATCTCTTGGTTTCTCCCATGCTCTTCAGCTGAGCATATAATGTCTGTTAAAGTCTCACTCTCTGTGGTCCTCATGTCCTCATTTTCAGGAGCCAAGCCACTCATGGCTTCCCATCTTACTTTTATATTACCTTGACAAAACACTATGCCCCAGGCCACTTCTAAAATAAAGCATTTAATGTAGCTTCTCAAAGTTCTACAGGGTCAGAGTCCATGACCATCATGGTTGGGAACATGGAAATAGGCAGGCAGGCATGGTAATGGAGTAGTAGCTGAGAGCTTACACCTGATCTTCAAACATGAGGTAGTGAGAGCTAGCTGGGCCATATTCTGAAAGCTCAAAGCCCACCCCAGTGACATACCTTTTCCAACAAGGCCATACACTGGAATCTTCTCCAGTTAGTTCCATCTACTATAGACCAAGCATTCAAATATATGAGCCTATGGGGGGCTGGAATCATTCTTGCTTAAACCAATACTTTCCACTCCCAGATCTTTATAAAACTGTACTCTTATCAATATATTTAGTCTAACTTCAAAAGTCCCTGTAGTCTTTCACAGTCTCAACACAGTCTAAAAACCCCAAGTATCTTCTGTGGCAATCTCTTAATTGTAGCCCCCCCCAATAAAATTGAAAAGCAAAGTACAGACTTGCAATATACAGTGGCATAGAATACACATTACCACTCCAAAAAAAAAAAAAAAAAAAAAAAAAAAGAAAAAGGATTGGTAGAGTGAGGAAATACTGGGCAAAAGTAAGTTCGAAACCCAACATGATAAACTCCGAATCCCGTAAGTCCATGTCTCATGTCAAAGGGCTTAGATGGCTCCACCCTTGCTAACCGTATCACATGTCTTTCTCTTGGGCCGGTTCCACTCTGTCTGCAGCTCTCGTTGGCAGACATCCCACAGCTCTGACATCGCTAGCATCGTGGGGTCCTCGACACAGCCCATGCTTCACAGCTTTATGAGATGACGTCCCTGGGCCTTCACTCACGGACTCTTCCACCATATGCCTGGCCTCAGCAGCTTCCTTTAACCTTGGATGAAGATTCCACAATCTCTTCACCTCTGCATCCTCCCTGACTCTAAAGTCAGAATCACTGTGACGGAGGCTTCTAAGTTTGTCTGCCTGCTTGAATTACGTTTGCATAAACTGTGATTTGTTGTTCCTTTTTTGGACCAGAAAATTCCTTAGACTTTTCCGTTCACTAGTTGCAGGGTTAGCTGGGTGGGGTCTTGGCCTGAGAGCACCACTCCCTTTATTCCATTTCACATCAGGCCTCTCCTCATCTCTTTCATCACAAGCCTTGGCTCCAACGTTACATTTCCTGGTGCTCTTTTTCTCTTCAAACTGCATATTTTGTATTTCTTTTCATCTACTTTCTCGTTTTCATTTTAGATCTGCGTAAGAGTGACAGACCTCTTCCAACAAGACTACAGTGTCTAATGGGTCCCACATAGTTCCACCAACTGGGGACCAAGGATTCAAACATATGAGCTTGTGGGGACCCATGCTCATTCAAACCACCACATTCCTTTGGAAGCGTTGTCTGTTTTATACTTGTTAACTTCATATTGTTCAAAATGTACATATAGGGGTGTGTGTGTGTGTGTGTGTGTGTGTGTGTGTGTGTGTGTGTGTGTGCATAAGCTATGCTGTCGCTTCTTCCTGTGAACTCTGACTCAGCTCTGAATGCCTATATCAGATGCCAGCTTGTAGTCCCTGACTCCTTATGAAACTGTCACATGTTCTACTTTCAAGATCATTTTGCTAATGGCAATTAGCACATTTCAGTGATATAGATTTCTTTCTCTCTCTCTCTCTTTTTGCACGGGTATGTGTGTGTCTGATGCGGATGCATGGTAAAGAAGGTATAAGGCGCATAGTGTCTTTAGGGTTCTTACCAGCTTATCACCACCTCTATTTGTAACAATCTCATTGACTGGGAAGTTAGTGGGTGTTGTCACAATTTGTCTTGCTGACTTGAAACTGGAAGCAGAAGTTATTATTAGAGATGGTGTGTTTATGGCAGCTAGATCCGTGATAAACTACTATGGAGTAAGGGAAAGACAGGCTTGTTGCATTTTATTAACTAGTTCTCAGAAATATTTCTCTGTACCAGCTGGCTAACAATTTGGTAGCCATGTTTTTGTGTCTGTTTCTTACTCTCTCAAGTAAATCAAAGTCCATCTGAAATGAGGAATCACAGCATCATTCAATACTGACTCAAGCTGATGGCAGCAGAGCATAGGAATGGCCCTCTCACTATCTGTCTACAATGTAGGAGGAAGACGTATTACATCATGGGAACGCCATCCATTCTCTGTGATACCCCGAAAGAGCAGCATGCCTCTGCTTCCTCTTGCTATCTGGTTTGTGGCGTTTTGCTGAATTTTCTCCATATATGGCTAGGTGGGAAGTCATACAACCATGGGCCCTAGGTAGGACTCAGGCCCTAGACTGGAGAGGTCATGATAGAGAAAAACTGGAGCAGCAGACAGGCTTTTGTCAATGTGGGACAGCTAGCCAGCTCTTAAGAAGCATGCCAAAGGCTTCCAACAAGCTCTTCCCTGCCCCTGGCTTCAAGTGGTTCCCTGCACAACCAGGTTCTGGGATCTGGAGACAGTTTAGCAGTCAGGAGTATCTGCTACTCTTGAAAAGGACCCGAGTTCAATTCCCAGCACATACATCAGCCAACTCACAAATTCCTGTATCTCCTGCTCCAGGGACTCTGAAGTCTTATCCTGGACTCCACAAGTACCTGCACACATATCACACACACACACACACACACACACACACACACACACACACACACACACACACACATTGACATGCACACATACACAGAAATAAAGATAAAATAAATCTTAAATGAAAAGAAAGTAAGAAAATTCTAAAGGAGACATAGACTAGTGACTATTAATCACATATTTGTGTTAGCAGTCACTACAGAGTTGCAAGGACAGATGAGCCGGAAGGTGGGCGTGCTCTTGTAGGAGAGTCATCCTGACAACATCTCATTGCTCCCCAAATCTGGCACCGCTGTGCCCAGGCGTGCTGGAGCACACTCTGTGTATCTGTGATCTCAGTAGAAATGAAAGGGATATATATATATATATATATATATTTATATACACACTATTGGTACAAAGAGGCACAGTGAAGCAAGACAGCACAGCTGCCTTCCTGGTGCTTTAAAAACCCGACTTTCCTGTGATTATGCCAGCTTGGATCCCGAAAGGAGCAAAAGGCCCTCGAGCAGCTCTGGCTATGGAAAGGCAAGGGATTGGCAAATAGATTTCCTCCGCTGCCACCAGTCTGCAGGCATCCGTATCTTTGGGTCTGGTTTTGTTTTGTTTTTTCCTAATTGTTGTTTTTGCCACTAGAGTAAGAGTGGGCAGCAGCATAGCGTGGAAACAGTCTCCTACTCGTTTTAGATCATTTGCATAGCATTCTTAGAACAGGGTCTTTCTGTGACCTCAACGAAGTGAGCAACTGGACCAACGAGAGCAGAACGGAAAAAAGACATTTGTCGTGAGGCTCTTTCAGAGTTTGCTGACGCTATACACTGAATCTGTAAGGCATACCTGAAAGAGCCCATTCAGGGTCCTTATTATATATATATATATATATATATATATATATATATATATATATATATGTATGTATGTATGTATATGTATATATGTATGTATATGTATATATTATATAACTACATCTCAAATAGTTGTTCTCTGTTGAATAACCTTTTGGATAAAGCTAAATTGTTATAGAAAGATGCTTTTGTAACCGTTAATCTTGATTGTCAAGCTAATGGGACTTACAGGAACCAAACCCCTGGGCAAGTCTATGGGAGAGTGTCTAGATTAGATCAACTGATGGAGGAAAACCCATCCTAAAAGGGCTGGGTATCCCAGACCGAATCAAGAGGAGAGAGCTAGCTGAGCCGCGGCGCTCATCTCTCTCTGCTTCTTGGCTGTGGATGCTCCACGTCCTGCCTCCGTACCTTCCGCACCCCGATGGACTTTAGCCCTCAAACCGGGAGCTAAAATGAAGCCTTTTTCCTGCCAATTGCTTTTGTAGGGTATCTCACTGTGGCAAGAACAGTAACCAATACAGCTTCAGGGGCTTGCAAGGTCATGGTCGCAGTTTGTATGTTGGGTGGAGCCCAAGAGGATAGAACAGTTTCTCTACTGCATGTAAGCAGGACAAGAGAGATGGCTGCTTGGGGATCCCCCTGTGGTCTAGTGGAGGAGAAGAGTGGCAGGGGTGTTGGATGGGCTGGCTAAATGTTTTGAGGCACTCTGCTCTTTTGTGAGTGTGTCTGTGAATGAAGGGTCACCTCAACGAGATGTCCTATAACAGACCCTTAAGTCTATGGACCACCTCTGCACAGAAGCAGAGCCGCCATCTTCCTTTAAAGTAGCATTCTAAGGGGCAACGCTGCAAACTCAACAAGCCCCGCCACTGCATTTTCCTGTCAGTTCAGAACTAAACTGAGTTAACTGCTTGGCTTTAAAAAAAAAAAACCAACAACAACAACCTTGAAACACCTTATGTTTTTTGTTGTTATAGTGTTAACCCTCTTCAGCCACCTGTCACACAATATGAATGTCTGCAAAAATTCTCCCAAGCGTAGAACCCTTTCAACACATTAAGGCCTCCTAAGAAAACCCACGGCCTCCATGTGATTCCTGAGTCAGGGACACAGATAGCTGGAAACTAGTAGAGCATTCCGCAGAGGGGGGTCGGCTCTCCCCAGACCACCTATCTGAACAAAAAAGTAAACTTTTGTCCAACTTGGAGTTATTGGTGCCAATAAGAACTAGATTTATTATCATTATTATTATTATTAAATTTTATTAAAGTTTTGTCAAAGCTCCTCTTGGACTGGAAATTGCCTGCTGAGTTTTTGCCCACGGCAGATTTTAATGGCCAAGCTCAGCAGGCATCAAAGAAAAGAAGGAGCTCTAGCAGGGAGGCTCTTCCCAAAGGGTGACAGCCAGCCCGCTTTCCTCCAGAAAAACTCCACAGAACTATCACAAGCGAGGAGAGACTGCAGCATCCCTGACAGGCACCTGGAGCTAATCACTTCACCCCTTTCCTCCATGCCACCTCAGCCCCAGCATTTCGTGCCCTTGGAAGTTTCTCACTCCCCAAGACTGATCAAAGCCTCAGGAGGGTGGAGCTAACTTCCCCACGCCTGCCCTGTTCCTTCATCCCCATGTTGTGCTTTCCTGTATTCATTGACTTCTCTTACACTTGAACCCGCCTTTGATTGTTCCCTCGCCATTTATTTCTCCCATCCTGCTCCTTGAATGACAGAAGAAAGGGGATTGAGATGTCTGAGTTGTCTCAATGAAATTCCAAATGGTCGTGAGAAGATCTGAGTTTTTCTTGAGAGTTTTTTTTTTTCCCTGAGAAAACAATGCCCAGACAAGGCACTACCCATGTTTTCCTCTCTCTCTACGTCGTTATCTTGCCGTGGGTGTGGTTTTAATTAGAAGACAGAGGCAAGGGTGTGTGTGACCTTGTTCAATATTCTGGGTGGTGGATGCTACAGAATGCAACCGGACCAGTTATGTTCAAGGATGTCTTTTTAGGGACAGGGTGGTTCAGATGTAGGTAATTCCGAGATGGAAGGGAATTGGCTGAAATCCACACATGGTGTTCACGGGAAATCTCTTAAGGCTTGTGCCCCACCCCCCAGACCTTTTGACCTAAGGAAACACTCCTCAGAAGATTCCAACTCAAGGATGCAGGATCTTGTTAATCACAGCCGATGTTCAGCACTTCCATCCCCCCATCAGAAAAGACAGATTCTTAATTCAAATTAGACATCAATAACCCTGTTGGAGTCTGCTTTCTTTGCACCTCATAGGCCAGGTCTCCATGTCTGTATCCCTTTTACACTCTTATATTCCAGGCTCCCGTCGAATTTAAGCTTTGGGCACTAAATGACTTTTCCAACCCTAAATTCCAAAGTCCTTCCACAGCCCTCCCCAAAACAACTGGATCAAGTCTGTCACAGTAGAAGTTCACTCTCTTGTACCGATGAACGACATCGGTGAATATTATAACAATATTAAGAGCATAGGAAACCCATTTCTGCCTCGGGACCTCTCGTCCTAACAGTTAACGTGTGCAGGGTGCTTTTTGCAAATACTTTTTGTTATAGAGAACTGAATGTACACCGTCTGCCCACTATCCAGCCCCAGAGGGTCTCAGCCCTACAATCCCACACATCCCGTGTACTGTAAAGAGCTGATTTCATATGAGGCACTAGTCACGTGACTTTTGTATGCTAGCATACTTGATCCTCGCCACCTGACCATGAGGAAAGCACCATTATTACACAGGTAAGGGAAACTGGACACAGAAAAAATGACATCGCCTGCACACACCAGCTGCCTAGGAAGTAACAGAGTTAGGCACTGGACTCTGGGCAGTGTCTGTTGAGAGCAAATGTTCTGAACCCCTGGGCAGGACTGCCCGGTGGTCAGACCGGAGAACTTGCACGTCCTTTGTGTCTTACACCAGAGATCTCCCCCCTCCCCCGCTCCCACCAAAAGGGCCAGAGCTAGCGATGTGCACAGTGTTCACAGTCCAAATACTAAGCCATTTCTTAGAGCAAATAAGGAACGTTCTAGATTGTCCGTGTTTCCAGGACCATTCACGGTTTGCTGAGGATGGGGTGTAATGGAGCTCGCCAGCTTCGGATCCCCTGGGGTTCTCTGGACGTTTTTTTATTCTTCTTGTATAGTTTCTCTGTCCTGAATATGTCCTCCCCACCCGCTAGCCCCCCTCTGCCACTGACACACCAAGGCGCCCTTCGGCTTTAGTTATGTCTGCCTCCTCGGTTATTTAGCAGGCTGACTGTGATGCATCTCTGTGTGAGTTTCCTTGCTTTCAGATCAGTGGTTCTCAACCTTCCTGACGCTGCGACCCTTCGATACAGTTCCTCACGTTGCGGTGACCTCCAACCCTACGGTTATTTTCATTGCTGCTTCATAACTGTCATTTTGTAATTATTATGAATCCTAACGTAAATTTCTGCGTTTTCTGGTGGTCTTAGGTGACCCCAGTGAAAGGGCTGTTTGATCCACAGAGGGGTCGTGACCCACAGGATGAGAAACACTATGTTAAACGCTTTGGAGGCTGCTGATCTTGCGGCTGTGCGTTGGTATCGTTCAATGGCTTCAGAAAAGTGTCAGCTGCCATCGCTTCAAATGTTTCTTCTGCTTCGTTCTTTTTTTTTTTTTTCCCTTCCAGGATCCAGTTTTCTGTGTGCTGCCTATTTCGTGTGTCGGAGTGGTTTCCCTCCACAATCAGGCGTCTGTCATTGGTGTCTCTTTGTTTTGTGTGCACATTTCAATGTGTCGCGCAGATACCACTGAAGAAGACTACAAGCTCAACACTGATCTTGTTTGCGGTTTACGTTTGTTTGTGTCTGACTTGCAAAAACTGTTAGTAGCATATACACGTCCCTGCCAGCTTACAAAGAATTTAGTAGCTGAGCTACGCATACTTAACCTACTATGCAGCGAAGGTCGTTTTAGAGCTGGGCTTTTTTTTTTTTTTTTTTTTGTCTGTTTTTGCTTTTTCATTCTAAGTAACAATATTAAAAATATCCATTCATTTATACATTAGGACCTAGTGTGAGATTTTGTTTAAAAATATCTTACTTCGAAAAGGTTGGTGGAAAATGCCATTGATCTAGATGATACATTGGGAGTCAGAATTATTTAAATTTAAAATTATGTCAGCCAGGCGTTGGTGGCACACGCCTTTAATCCCAGCACTTGGGAGGCAGAGCCAGGCGGATTTCTGTGAGTTTGAGGCCAGCCTGGGCTACCAAGTGAGCTCCAGGAAAGGCGCAAAGCTACACAGAGAAACCCTGTCTCGAAAAACCAAAAATAAAATAAAATAAAATTATGTCTATTTGTGTGTGCGTGTGTGTTTGGCGTGTGCAAGCAGTTGCACACATGCCATGCTGTGTGGGTGGAGGTCAGTGGATAACCTGCTGTTCTCCTTCCCCCATGTGGGTCCTGGGGATTGAACTCAGGTCATCATGCTTGGTGGCAAGCTCCTTTACTCACAAAGCCATTTAGCTGACCCGGTATTTGGATTTTAACTTGTGGTGTTTCTATGAAACTCTGTCCTGACTATTGTTTGTATTTTAACTGGAGGACACACCTCTGCTGCTACCCCTGCATGGCAAGCACCTTGGTTAGTACCCCAGTGGCTCTGTGGGACAGATCTGCAGGAACCTAGTTCAGTACCCCAGTGTCTCTGTGGGACAGAATTGCAGGAACATGGTTCAGTACCTCAGTGGTTCTGTGGGACAGAACTGCAGGAACCTTGTTCAGTACCTCAGTGGTTCTGTGGGACAGAATTGCAGGAACTTAGTTCAGTACCCCAGTGCCTCTGTGAGACAGATCTGCAGGAACCTAGTTCAGTACCCCAGTGCCTCTGTGGGACAGATCTGCAGGAACCTAGTTCAGTACCCCAGTGTCTCTGTGGGACAGAATTGCAGGAACCTAGTTTAGTACCCCAGTGTCTCTGTGGGACAGAATTGCAAGAACATGGTTCAGTACCTCAGTGTCTCTGTGAGACAGATCTGCAGGAACCTAGTTCAGTACCCCAGTGCCTCTGTGAGACAGATCTGCAGGAACCTAGTTCAGTACCCCAGTGCCTCTGTGAGACAGATCTGCAGGAACCTAGTTCAGTACCCCAGTGCCTCTGTGAGACAGATCTGCAGGAACCTAGTTCAGTACCCCAGTGTCTCTGTGAGACAGATCTGCAGGAACCTAGTTCAGTACCCCAGTGTCTCTGTGGGACAGAATTGCAGGAACCTAGTTCAGTACCCCAGTGTCTCTGTGGGACCGAATTGCAGGAACATGGTTCAGTACCTCAGTGTCTCTGTGGGACCGAATTGCAGGAACATGGTTCAGTACCTCAGTGGTTCTGTGGGATAGAATTGCAGGAACTTAGTTCAGTACCCCAGTGGCTCTGTGGGACAGAACTGCTCTAACTCCCGGGTTGTTTCTCTGACCTAGGAAGCCACTGTGGATTCCCTGGGATGGTTTTTTTGCCAACCTCACTGCCTTCAGTGGAAAACACCGACTAAGGCAGAGAACACACGAGACTGACTACATTTTTAAATGACCGAATTTTTTTAAAAAAATCCAGCTTCTATCAGAAAAGAGTTGATTTCTGGATAAAGCAAGGAAAGCCCACGTTTTTATTAACATATGAATGAACCTTTACTAAACGCACTTGTCAGGTCAATAGAAAAGGCTCCTTTCAGCTAGGTTGGATGAATATTATATCTATGTCAGATATTTGGTCTGGAGTTATATTGTTTGGATACGTGGGTCTGTGAAATAGCACTAGGCTCTGATTTTACAAGATTATTTGCCTCAGGGATGAGCCAGATTTACTGTGGCGCTCATGAAGCTCAAGGCGTCCCTTGTACTGCCTCCCTGGAAAAGCTGACCATTAATGGGAGCTCCCAGTGTTGGGATAGGAGGGGAGCAGGGCTGTGTTCAGGAATCACTTAAAAAAAAAAAATAACAACAAGCCTTAGTGATCCATTTTTCTCTACTTCATTCCAAGCTGGGATTACAGGTGTGCCAGCCATGCCTGCCTGGTGTTTTACATGGGTCGTAGGGGTTTGAACTCAGACCCTCCTGCTTGCTCAGCATGAGCCATCCCCCTAGCTCCCGTGACATGTTTTTTCCTGAAGGTGGTGTTGGGGACACTTGTTGGAGCTATACCTTTAGCTTCTGGTAATCCTCTACCTACTCTATCTTGCTGATCTGCTTAGATGGTTCTAGACTACAAATAACAGCTCCTCCAAACATCGTAATGTCTGATCTCGATTTCTCAGAAAGTGTCTCATTTCTGCACCCTGGAGTGAAACAGATTCATGAGTCTGACAGCATCTAAGTCGCTCAGATTCCCGTATTGATCAGGAGTGGATATGCCCTCTTCCAGTGGGAGGAGAAGGTGGGAGAAGGCAATCTATTATCGCCTCCCTCAGCAGCCTCACTGACAAGCAGTTGGGCTAATGATCCCAACTTATAATTGTCAATTTATTTTAGCTAGAAAGTAAACAACAGCTCACTGTACTTTGGTGGCATCTGTTGCGAGGAGACTGTTGAGGATGGTGGCTTCCAAGTGTGATGCTCTTCTCAGCTCGTGTACTTCCTTTTAAAAGAGAGGCAAGAGTTACTCTTCATTTTTTCTCATTTTTAAAAAATGACTCTTTCACACTTTCATACAGATAATGTACTTTAATCACATTCTTCTCTGTTACCATTACCCTCTCTCATGCTCATCTTCCTCACCAATACATATGTCCCTTTCTGCTTCCCATCCAGTCTCTCTCCTACTTTTGGGCTGATTTTTGCTCTTTATTTGTGCCTTGCATTTAATTAGCTTTGCCAGCATCAGCGCAGCAGGGGGTCCTTGAGCTAGGACCACTCACCACTGGTTACAACACTCACGAATGTGACCACGCCTCTCTCAACCACCATTAATTTGCCCATTCCTCCTCAGGGCGGGGTGAGGACTCTATGCTCCACCCCCCCATTCGTGACAGAACATTGGTAGGCCCAGCCTTGTGCAGGGAACCAGGGATCCTATGAGTTCATGGATGTAACAGTCCTAACATGTCCAGGAGACAGTTCTTTCACGCTTGTCCTTCCCACCTTCTGGATCTTTTTGTCGCCCACATCACTGATGTTGAGCCTTGGAGAGAGTCATATAGATGTTGTATTTAGGGATGAGCATGAGACAGTCACTTGTGAGTCTCCCCCTTAACTGTCACCCACCATAACAGTAAAAACTAACCTGTTTTGCTTTGTTTTGTTCTTTTCAAGACAAGGTATCACTATGTAGTTCTGGCTGTCCCAGAACTCACTGCGTAGACCAGGCTGGTCTCAAACTCACCAAGATCTGCCTGCCTCTACCTCCCAAATGATAGGTTTGAAGGCATGTGCCACTACACCCAGATAGGTAGCCTTTTCTTAAAGGAAGGGTAGAGTTGGCACCTGTTCTCTTTTGATGACGTCCAAGAACATGCAATCTGCCATTGGCATTTGCTTAGGAGTCTAGTCTGACAACCTGGTCAGAGTTCTAGCTGCTCAACTGGTTTATATCAGTTATAAAGTCAAGGCCACCGGTGTCTTGGTTTCATAAAACAGAGTCAGAAAACCTTAGGAAATTTGTATAGGCTCTTGAAAGCCCATGGTCCAGAGTTGTAAGCCTGTATCCTTTAGGCTCAATCCAGCCCACAGATGTATGTATTTTAATGTGCAGTGTTTTCCTAGCTTAGGGATAAAAAACATATAGCATTTGTTGAGTGCCTACTGTGTGTACTTTCCTGGGTTTCTTTTGTGTGCCGTGTTGTGTAAACCTGGCCCAATCTTTCAAAAGTGAAACATCTCTTAAAGCGCTACCCCAGTCCTGAAGTTGGTAAGGAGTAGATCTGAAATTTGAACTTGGGTCGCATAGATTTAGAGCTCACCTCCACGTCTGCAGCAAGAAATTGCCAATATTTTTTAGGAGCCAAGTAAATTTTTTACATCACCACGGTATCACTGCTCTCCCTTGAACAAGTGCAAGTCACAGCAACAAGTTCAGTTAGTAAAGGGCTTGGCACACAGTGGACCTGAGTTCAATTCCCAGAACCCACATTCAAAAGTTAATTGTATACACTTGTAATCCCAGCTCTGGGGAGTCAGTGACAGGAAGATCCTTGGGGCTCACTGACCACCCACACTAGCTAACTTAGCAAGTTCCAAGCCTGTGAGAAGTCCCTGTCTTCCAGCATCTGAAGCTTCCCTATGCTAGTGCCTGCACACACGTGAACACACGTGTAAGTCACACAAGGTACGGCAAGAGTCCACTGAAAATGGGAATACTTACTTTTGAATTTGTTTCCTTTCTTTAAAAAGTGGTTTATGGGTTGGGGATTTAGCTCAGTGGTAGAGCAAGGCCCTGGGTTCGATCCTCAGCTAAAAAAAAAGTGGTTTATGTCTTTCATGTATCTAACTGCTGGGTGCTTATTGGCATTTATGAATCCTGACCTAATTGACTGGTTCTCAACTGGGTTTATTTTTCCCCCTAGGGAGGACTTTTTTGGCAATATGTGGAAACATGTTTGGCCACAGTGTGATGAAGGAATGCTGCTGGCTAGAGGCCAGGGATGCTGCAACCATCTAAAAAGTTTTCGGGTCCAAAATATCAGCAATGCTGAGGTTAAAAATGATAGTCTAATAATTTCTACACCTCTATCATACCAGACAACCTCAATGTCCCTCACCCTTCCACAATCTGTGATTTTGTATTGTCATGAGATATGTCCATTTGTGAAATCCACCACTATAATTTTGATTTCGTCTGATATAAAAAAAAAAACAACAGTAACAGAACGTCCTCATGCAGTAATAAACACATGCTGACATGCTGGTGTACACTCTAATAATCAAGTGTTGCTCCTCAGCTTAAACTTTCCTGGCCTTTCCCTTACATGTCACCAATTTCTTCAAGTATATAAGAGAACCATGCCCAATTTCATATATAACTCTAGGTACCTAGAAAAGAAAATGATGGTCTAACTCAACTCCGCTGCATACAGGAGAAAGAGCAGGAGAGAGGGCTCGGCAGTTCAGGACACTTCCCACTCATGCAGAGGACCCAAGTTCCACGTTCTACGTCCTGCACCCATGCAGAATGGCTCACACCCCCCTTTAACTCTCAATTCAAGGGCATCTGACATCCTCTTCTGGCTTCTGAGGGTACCTTCATACCCCCATCCCACATACACAGAACTTAAAAAATAAAACAGACCATATAAAAGGAAACATTTCCAAGGTCATGACTTGCTCTAATCCCAAAGGAAGTCAGTATTAAGAGAGGCAAGAGTCCACACAGCTTGACCTTTCCGGACCATCTTTTCATCATGAGGTTTGTAGGCGGTGAGTGGAGGTTTTCATCAATAATGTTTTTCTAGTTTGTTTCCTTAAGGTGCGATAAAGAGAAAGCTGTGGCCATGGACCTGAACAAGCTCATTGTCTAATGCATTGGACAGAAGATTTGCTAATTAAGACTCTTCTCATTAGCCATAAGTGAAAAATTGTAAGGCTTCGGAACAGCTGCTGGAATCCCGTTACAATCACGCCCCTTTCCCAGCGTCTACCAGGGCTTGAGTGTTGTGTAATGCGTACATGCCGGACGGGAGTCTCTCTGTTTCTCTCCTTAAAGCATTTGGTATACAAGGAAGAGGTGACAGTGCCTTTGGTTGTGATTTGATCAATAAACAAAGCTAGGAAAGTCACAGACCATCTCTGAACTGGATCCTTTGTTGTGGGTTTTATGATTTGCAGATGAGGCAGCGGCTTTAGCTCAAATCTCTGAACTTTGCTGGTACGATGGCTGCGGTTCGACTGTCTTGTTTTGAAGGGGAGTACTTCTGGAACTTCTAGAAGACCTGAACTGGTGTCGCCAGGAACTGTTGCCTTCATTGCTAGGTTCCTTAACTCAGGGCAAGAGAGAAGACACAGTTAACATCTCTCCACACACTCAGTGGACGGAATACTGCTGCAGCCTCCTCCATGCTATATACACTGCTAGTATTTTCTGCATCAAATTCTGCTGAAAACAAGAGAAATACATTATCCCACACAGTCAAATAAATACCCCATGTAGGCATGTAGCTCCAGGTTGTTGACCTACCAATGGCCTCAGGGACTCTGATCCTTTACATCATTGTGACTGGTCCCGTCCTCAAAGGGAAGTGTCTGGCAGGCACATGGCTGTGGCAGTTCAGGGTGACACTTCCTTCCGTGATAGTTTGCAGCAGAAGAAAAAGATACTTGCTTCCTCTGAGTAGGTCTTGTTACTTTGTTTGTTTAGATAGGAACCTTTCCAGATCTTCCCCACCCCACCCCCACAGAGTGAGCTAACCTCCCCCTCAACAGATAAGTCAGAACAGTGAGAAAGCTCTGTGAGAGCCTCCCAAGAGCTAAGGAAAATGAGTTATCATTCTGGGTCTAGTAAAACACGTGACTAGGAAGAGGAGAGTTAACCACAAATAACCAGGACTCTGTTAACAGAATGAAGAGAGAGCTGGGGTCCGGAAACCATCAAGGTGCCCCGGAAATATTTGAGTTGTTTTGAATTTCAGTCACTGCCACTTTAACTAGGGGCATGGCAGAAGCCCTTCCCTAAGGCTGTGGGTCACAGTCCAAACAACAGAGTCACCCAGTTGAATGGCTAGAGTCTTAGGACAATGCTAGTGGTCCCCCCTAAACTGAGAAAGGGCTGAGAAGTGGGTTATCCTTCGGTACCTACGTGCCCATAGCCAGGTTCCACATGCTGGTGTGGCAGTACTCCTGAGACTGAGTGGCGGTGGCTCCGAGGCTGGTGTAAGAGTGGAATTTGTGTCCCTGTTGGCTAACCAAGGAAAGGCCTGGAGTTTCCTCACAGTTTTTCTCAGTGTGCTTTGTGACAAGTCTGTGTACTTTGGAGATATCCCAGGAAGCTCATTTCCAACTGATTCACCCAGACCAATACTGGTGAGGAACCCACAGGGAAGGGTACTGAGTGCATGGCTTTTTCTACTGGGACCACCTAGCCTGCTGGGGAATTTAGAGTTGCTGTGTATGGACCCCTCAGTGAAGCCACTGGGTTATGAACACCTGAGTTCCGGAGTCTGCCTTCTAACCACCACTTACCCACTAAGAACTTAGTGAATTATTTAATTTCTCCAAGTTCTAGTAGGCATGCCTATCTAGAAATGTAGATAAAGCCAAGACTGCCTTGCCTCTCGGAGTGGTATTCCCGGTGTTAATTAACTGAATGCACACGTAGAGGAAACACATGGAACATGGTCAGACACATAGTCTCAACGGGTCGTTGAACATTGCCATCTGGGACACACGCCAGTATTCTACTGTGCTCTGCATCTGATCGACTAACACACCACAGTCACCAAAGTCAAGGTCTATGACTGGATGAAACAGAACTCATCATGACTGCTCCTCTGATCTACAAATTTGTCTCCTGGAAAAAAAAATGTCTTTTAAATATAAAGTGAGGCTGGTGGAAGAATTTTAAAAAATATATATCTGAGGCTTAATTAAATAAGAGTGCTATAAATAGCGTGTCGTTTCCCAGTGACAAGACTGTGTACGTGCCAAGCTTAAGCCTAGCTGGATTCCCAAGAACTGACTCTGGGCCTTTTCTCTTCCTCCTCTCCTGGCCCCTCAGGGGTGCTCTCCCAGCCTGCAGAGGCTCTGGACAGTTTGTTTAAACTTCTGATTTGCAAACTGGCGGTCAGGCCTCCCTCCCTCCTCGCCACTCTTCAAAGCCTTGGGTTTAATTAGGATGCAGATGTCTCTGCTGGTAGTCTAGCATCCTTTCTGTCAAGGGGAAGGCCTTTGGCTATCTAGGGAGGGACTTGGGCAGAAAGGACCCCTCTCCGTAGGGTTCTCCATCTTGGTGAGGAGAACATGACGATGATGATGATGTATGAGACAGCCGTGCCATTGGAGCCTGAGGGGGACATGACAGGGGGATAATATGAGAGAACAACCCTGTCTCCCTAATGGAGACGGATGGCCCTCGCCTGTCTTCCTGGCATTGTTGGGGCTGGAGTCGAGCTGGCTTCTCCAGGGAAGTGTCACAAGATGGCAGGTTCAATATGCCAGCCACACTGCCCTCCATGGTAGGTCTTGCACCATGGTGGGGTGATGGGGCAAACACATGGAGGGGTCATGTGGGGGCTCCCGGGGGAGCCCTAGTAGCCCCCCCCCCACTTTGGCATTGACATGCGGGTGTCAGTGTGTCAGCAATGACAGTCCTTCTTTGATTGGTTTTTGTTTTCCTCTCTTTCCCCCCCCACTTTTCATCCTCCCCTGCTCGCCATCCCCCAAATAACTAAGTTAAACCAAAAGTCTGAAACTTAATGATAAAAAAAAAAGTCCTCAATCCTCAGGAGGCCCTCCCCCCCCTGCTCCCCCCTCAGGTCCCTTCTGGGCCCCAGGAAAGAAAGCTGAAGACTAGAGTCGGAATGTCATCTTGGAGAGCAGTTTTATTCATTCTCCTCCGCCTCGGTTACCACATGTTTGGGGAAGACAATTGATTTCACAGATCTGTGTGGGAGGCTGAGGATTTGGCTCTGAGGCAGCAGGAGAAAAGCCACCCTGGGAACAGGCTCCCTAATTGACACACAGCAAAGTCACTCATCAAGGAAATTGTTTCTCTCCGTGCTAATTTTTTTTTAAAACTTAATTTCAATTTTTAATTCAATTGTATTTTTTGAAAGGAGAGACACCGCTTTCTTCTCCTCATTACCTGTTACCCACCCCCAAGCCCCTCCCCAAGATTTCCATATGGGAGAGACAGACCAAATGTTAAATCTAACTTCAGTTTCCAAGCAGTATCTTCGGCTACTAGAGAGTCCAAGGCTAAGGGTCTAGTGGAGAGGAATCTGAATCTGTTTCCACTTCCGCTTTGGCTTCCCACACCTCTAAATGAGATGTTTCTGGTCCGAGCCAGGTCTAAGGAAGGTGGGGAGAAGTCGGGGACACTGGGCAGTTAATGAGTGCTGATGAGTTTGCAAGTCTGCCTACCCCTACGGGAACGGGTTCCTGTTGCGTTTCCTTCAAGATGCTTCCAGATGTAACGCTTTGGATGGCTACATTCTCCTGAAAGAAATTAGTTCTGATTCTAAATAAATAATAGGCCAAGCTGAAAAGAGAAAGAAAAAAAAGAACAAAAGAAAGGAGAAAAAGAAAGGATGGAAAACCTCAATTGCTAGATCTGTGGGTGGTGGTGGGTGCATGCTGCTGTTTTAGCAGTTTAAATGTGGATTCCTCCGCATTTGCTCTATTTAAAATGGAGTGGTAGCTTTTCACGCCCTCTGAAAAGTTAATAGCCCACCTTAAATGAAATGGTAGCCTGAAGTGGAGCAGTGTTTTAGTTGCTAATTATACTGCCCTGTGGGAGGAGGACATGTGCTTTATAGAACTTAGGGAGATAGGGTTACCCCCCAAACACCTCACAGGATGACTGGGAGCAAGGATCAGCCTTTGATTGACAGGAGAATCACTTGATATGAAATAGACAGGAGAGGGGGGGGCCTTATGTACCCGCCCAAACATTCAATGCCAACAGAGTATCGCTGAAGCCCAACCGTGCGCATCTTGCTTCTGCCCGTGGTCTGTTCATTTGTTAGGTCCTCTACTCTGATCAGGGCAGACAAATCTGAGTTCAGCTTGGAATAGGTGAGAGGAGGCTCTTCCCCACTCCGGGGCCTCCACCTTCAAGATTCCCAGAGTAGCGTGCATGTGGAATCGGTCAAGCCACAAGGCTGAGCCCCTGTAGGTAGATGTGGACCCTGGGTGGCTGAGTGGAGTTAGGAAAGGCAAGGAAATGGCAGAGAAAGCTGGTGTGGGTGGGAGGCTGTTCCAGATTCATAAGATGACAAGAAAACTGTTGTGGGTCTCATGCTGAGGCTCCCGGGGCGAAGCATTTCATCTCAGCTCTGCTGTCTCTGGCCTTGCGTGGGACCTTGGCTGGGACCAAACCTCTCAGGAGCATCAAAAATCTCCCCACCCCAAATGGAAACTCTATTGTATTGACTGCCAAGGAGGAGTATTATTTCAAATGCTAAAGCATTACAGTCAAGAAAAAAAAAAAATCAACGAGACCCAGGGGAAGGAGGGAATATGGGGTCTTGGAGTGGAAAGGAAAAAGGAAATGACAAGTTTCATGAAATTAGAGGGTTTTTTTGGGGGAGGGGTTGCTTTGGGCACAGTTTCAAGAGGAAGTGCTGGTTATTAAGACAATTGTTAATCTAATCTCTATCAGAGATGCATCTAAGTTCAAGAACACATTAAAAAATTCTTCTAGATTTTGGATTTTCAGCTAGATGCTCTCATGTGAATTTAACTCTGCGTGAAGGAAATACTTTTGAGGAAGAATTGCTTTTGTGTCCGAGCCCCATAATAAGGTGTGAGGAAGACTGCTAGCTAGTAGAGTTCAGCGGCCAAGAGTCACCTCCGTGTGTCGACCTCTCCTTAGCATTACGGTGTCCTTAAACTAAGACCTCCTTTTAAAGGCTCCCCTCTGCTTCCATGCTGGGCATGCTCCTATGGCCTGCAGACTCACTACCATCAGAACACACATACTAGCTGGCAATGTCTGATTACTTCTGTGTTCTCTACTAGTCTGACTATTGAAGACTGAAAATACCTGGAACCTATTAAATGCCCATTAAGCCGCTGGTATTGACAGTAGATGGGAAATGGAGGATAAAGAAACTTCTAGTAACAGTGTACTACAAACGTAACAAATGACCACAAAGCAGTCGTGTTAAAACAATACACACCTAATAGAAGGGATGGATGAGCAAGTGAAGCACACTTGCTACACAAGTGTGAGGATTTGAGTTCAGATCCTCATGTAAAGCAAGTACGGTAGCACATGTCTATAATGCCGACATTCCTGCTCTGAAATGAGATGTGGAGATGAGAGATTCCTAGAAGCTCAGTGGTCAGTTAGCCTGGCACATACAGTGGTCAACAATGAAGAGGCCCCATCTCAAATGAGGTAGGAAGCAAGGACCCACACTGCAGGGTCCTGTATGTCATCAGCAGGTCACCACACAGGGTCTGCTTCTTCCAGGATGACAAGAGGGCCTCACTCTAGCCGGCTAAGACTGAGTGTGGATATTTCCTTTGTCATGTTTTATGTGCGTGTGTCTCAGGCCCGCTGAAGGGGATGGGCGCGTTATGGGTGGTCATGTTCAGGGTGGGTGGACTTCAGTTTCTGAAACTACCATTCCCATTTTCACCCCCACGAGATCCGCTTGTTTCTTTTCTTCGAGGTGTGTAGGAGAGGAGCTTCATGTGTTCAGCTGTGTTCCACTACTCCAGGCAGCTTTTGTAATTTTGTGGTTGCTTGCTCAGAAAATACAGTAACGTGGTATTTCTCCAGTCATGGGCCATGTAAAGGTCATTCTCCCTGCCAGTCACTGAGCTGGTGGCTTTGACCCCCGGACCCCCCTGTCTCTACTCTCTTTGTGATAGGATACAAGCACCCCGAAACCTGCTTACCTCTTTGTTAGCTGGCTCCACGGCAGGTCCTTCCAGGAGGAGTGAACACAGGGAAAGTGCTTTTCCTTCCCGGCAGTTCATATAAGTATGACCTTGGCTGTGGCCTCTTTGCCTCAGTATTGGTGGCTGGTTCCAGTTAGGCTTTTTCTGACATTTCCAGACTCGGTTTCTCTCCCCTCATCCGAGAGCTGCACTAGCTGAGCCTGGCTCCTGTATGGACTGAGTCCTGGCCCCATGGGACCCACCACTGAGACAGAATTTCTAATGACTACCTCTTCCTTCCTTCCTTCCTTCCTTCCTTCCTTCCTTCCTTCCTTCCTTCCTTCCTTCCTTCCTTTTTATCCTTTCCTTTTTTTTCTCCTTCATGATGGTGGATATTTCTTGCAGTTATTATTTGGTGTTAGCTCTATATAGCTTTTTTTGTATATGTATGTGTGGATGCACTTGTGTGCATGTTTACATGTGTGGAGTTCCACATGCACACACATGCACTTGGAGGCCTGAGGTTGATACCATGTGTCTTCCTCGATTGCTCTCCACCTTATACATTGAGGCAGGGTCTCTCCCGGAGTTTGATGTTTTTCTTCTGATCTAGCTAGGCAGCTTGCTCTGGGGAGTCCCTGTCTCTGGGCTTCTTTCACACTAGAATTATAGATAAGACAGCATGCATATCCAACTTTGACATGGGTTTGAGGGATCTGAACTCTGGCCCTCCACTTGCCTGGTAAAGACTCATCCACTGAGCCATCTTCCCAG
This sequence comes from Peromyscus leucopus, assembly GCF_004664715.2. Classification (NCBI taxonomy): domain Eukaryota; kingdom Metazoa; phylum Chordata; class Mammalia; order Rodentia; family Cricetidae; genus Peromyscus; species Peromyscus leucopus. The sequence goes on along the minus strand of NC_051084.1, from coordinate 27,910,519 downwards.
CTCTAGATCAGAGTTTTCATTCCCTATCATCTATTAAAAGACACCCCCTCCCATCTTAGAATATTGTGTTGTAACATCTAGCATGTTTTATGTTTCTTACTAGACCTTGCTTATACATTTTAGTTGTATCATGGAATATTAGTACCAAGATCCCCTAAGTACTAAAATCTGTGGTTGTCTAAATCTATTATATAAAATGGCACAGTATTTACATATAACCAACTCACATCCTCCCATATGCTTTAAATTTTTTTTTTATTATTTTAAAATTGTGTGTCTATGTCTGTGTATGTCTCTGCAGAGGTATGTGCATATGAATGCAATGATCTGTGGAGCCCAGCAAAAGATGTTGAATTCCTCGGAACTGGAGTAACTGGAGGTTGTGAGCCAATAGTGTGAGTTCTGGGATCTGAATTTTGGTCCTCTGCAAAAGCAGAAACTGCTTTCAACTGCTGAGCCATCTCTCCAGCCCTTCACATATTTTTGGTTGTGGTTTGTTGAACCACAGATGGAAAGCCCATAGACACACGGAAGGAAACTGAATTATAATTTTCATCCAAGGTGTCAAGAAACTGAAAGGTCTCAGTAACTCTGGGCGGAACTTAGTGCACTGAGGACCCGAGGCTTAGCAAAAGATAAGATCTTGTCCTCTTGTTTCCAAGCACAGGGACACTGAGCCCATAGTTAGACTTTCCCAGGCTGCTCAAGTCTGCCTTAGTTAAGTCGTAGTAAATATAAATAGAAACACGGGGTGATTCATACGTTTACTCCTCAAATTACAGTGAATCATGAACAAAGAAACTCCAGACCCCGAGAAGCCCAAACTTGGAAACAATACAGCTGTTTGTGGAAGCTGTAGAACACACCCGGATATCCCCATTTCACAGATGAAGAACCAGGGGCTCGTTAGCATCCAAGGCCCTTTCACTCGTAGACTCCTTAGAGTTGCAGACGTCTTTGCGCCTCGACCCTCAACTGACTTAACTTCCTCCGTGTTCTACTTTTTTAAAGTGGCGTCGGTAGCCAAGTTCAAAATCTGTGAGCCGCCAAAAGATAACTCCACCCTCTCCTCTCCCTTAAACCAGGCCTGCCAATTTCCCTCCAAAGTGCTTCTCCTAGCTGTCCTCATCCACTGGTTTGCTCTAGATTCTGAGCTTGGTTAGGCCCCATGTCTTATTCAGACTGTTAAAATAGCCTTGCGGTTGGTCTCTCTACTGATGTTACCTACCTGGGACGCTGCTCCCAAAGGATGTATATAAAATATAACTCAGACATGATTATGGCTGGCGCGCGCACACACACACACACACACACACACACACACACACACACACCCCCTATGGTGGCTCCTTATGAGCCCCCTTTTAATTAATGGAAGGGTTAAAAACTCATTCCAAATTTGATCTCAGTCTGGGTTCCCAGCCTTGCTTCCTGTTTGTTCTCAGGGAGGCATCCTTCACGGAAGTCAAACCACTCCAAGGCCATACAGTGCTTTTTCATTCTGAGGCTCTTCCTTCTCAACTCTAGAAATGTGCTCCTCCTCCGAGACTCGCCTCAAATTCCACCTTTTCCATCACCTTTCTTGTTCTCCTGCTTAGAACAGACTCCCTTTTCCTCTCTTGGCAATGATTATATAAGGTAAGTACAAACGATACTGAGAAACATCTACGCCGTACAGCTGACATGGGGTAGTAGAGGACCTTTCTGTGTCCTGACCTTCATCTCCATAACTCCATTTCAGTGTTCATGAAGAGTCTATGCTATAACCTCATCCTGTCTTAAACACAAAGAGGCCAACTTACCTTACAGAAACAGCTTAAGACTGCATAGCTCATTTTTGTCCAATGTGAATGCTTCCTATACTTTCTTTCAAAAAATATTTTACTTATTATTTTTATTTTATGTATATGAGCATTTTCCTACATGTATGTCTATATATTATGTGCATGAAGTGCCCATGGAGGCCCCAGCAGGGCATTGGATCCCCTGGAACTGTAGTTATACAGTAGTGAGCTGCCATGTGTTTGGGGGGAATCAAACCCGGGTCCTCTGAAAGGGCAGGGAGTGTTCTTAACTGCTGAGCCACCTCTCTAGTCTCTCTTATATTTTGTTATTTCTTCCTTGAATGAATGGCTTGTTGCCAAAAGGAATCATTGCTCAGCCTAAGACCCCCCAGTTCTAAGCTTATGGAATACTTTCTGTAATAAGTGATCAATTTGCTGAATTAAATCTACAGTCTCTGTCACCACATCGCTTTGCCATGTTCTTAGGTGCTGGATGCGACTTACTCTGCCTTTGACTTTCTGTGGAAGTTACAGCTTGTTCCACATGAGGTATGTCCAAGAGCATGGCACTTCTCAAATGCTTTATAACAAAATCTTTCCCCTTCTGCTGTGTGTGAGGTGGTCCTTTACTTGGCCGCAGCTCCTGAAGCCTTTGCATTAAGAATGTCAAGGGACATTTAAATCCAGCACCCTTCAATTTGGAAAGAAACTGGAGGCTTGCCATCATGTAATGGATCTTTTAATACATCTCTGAGGGGTTTCTTGTCTAACCTGCAGTTTTGTTTATTGATGTACTAAAAATAATTTTTTTCAGCATTCATTCATTCTCTCTGAGTATTTAGGATGGGCAGGTTTTATACATTTGCCAGGGCATGTATGGAAGTCAGAGGACAACTTGTGGGAGTTGGTTCTTCCACCATGTTGGTTCTGGGGATCAAACTGAGGTCATCATTCTTGGTGGCAAGCACCCTCTCACTGGGTCCATGGTCGTATTTTTAAAGTCACGATTTGGCTGATGCACAGTGAGGGGTTTATGTCTCCTGCTGGGACTGGCGTGGGAGTTCTCCAAAAGCTGCTCGAAAGACATCGAACTAAAACTCAGGAGCATGGACTCAAGCCCTGTACAAGTTAGAACCCTGGGCTTGGGAGGGACACAATTCTCTTGGAAATAATAATTGTGACCCCATAGGAGGGGACCACCACCACGGCAGTGCCGTGAAGCTGGCACCCAGAATTCCCTGCAGAGAGAAGGACTATTGGCAAGTGCACTCGGTTGCATTTTGCTCAGTGTAGAGCTTCGAGAGTTTTGGGAACTACTCCCAGATACCAGATTGCTTTCCAAGAACCAGAGGCCCCTTATGCAGCCTACTGTCAGGAAGCCATTGTGTATTCCTATGAGGAGCCCAGAAAACAGAGATGGGAGTGTGCACAGTGCAGGGAATGAGGGAGGAAGCCCAGAGAAGAGAGAAGAGGCTGGGGCAGCTGGGAAACTCTTCAAACAAGTAGGGGAGGCGTGGTGAAAGGACTGTTATGCATCCCTCTTTCTCTTTCTGAGCATCGTGTCCATAAGCTACTCCTATGGTCATTCCAATGAGATATGCCCTCTTTGGGCATGGAGACCCCACAAATGGCTTGTCCCTGATGAGTGCTGGACCCAGGAAATTTCTTGCGCTGAGCCTGGATACCCTGTTGATTCCTCTCCATGCTACATCTTCAGTCAGAGTTGTTCTGGGCTCACAGAATAGGGCAAGGCTAAATGTCCCAATAGAACGGTAACCTTTTTGAAAGTCTACTGTATTCAGCATCCTGACTGGCTCTTTTCCATGGGGCTGAGTGGACAGAGAAAAGTGTGTCTGTCCTGATAGCTATTTAGTCTTGGTCCTAGGGAAGATAGAAAATCACTGATCTTCTGGTGAGTACTGGAAAGGGGGTGAGCAGTGGAAGAGGAACCATAAGTCTTTTGAATAGACATCCAGGTGCATAAAGAGTATAAAAAGATGGGGCAGAGGCTGGAGAGATGGCTCAGCACTACTCTTGTGGAGGACCCAAGCTCCTTTCCCAGCATTCAGGGTAAGGTGGCTCACAGCCACCTGTAAGTCCAGTTTCAGAGACTCTCACACCCTCTTCTGGACTCCGTGGGAACTACACTCATGTGCACAAACATACAGGCAGATGCACACATCCATACATAATTAAACTTAGAATCTAAAATCAAAACGTAGGGCAAGTATATACTTTACCACCCACACAGTGTCTCTTCTGAGTGAAAAGGGCACTAATTAATTATGTTTGGGCAATAGACAAAATTGGGACTGCTCCAAATGAAGTTGGAATTCCCCTACTAAAAGTACCTTGGTTTCAATCGAATAGGTTACAATTTCCTAAGCACTTTATAATAGGCATCCTCACCTTCTGCAACTGGTTACAGATGTGTCAACAACAATGATGAAATAGAACTGATAAAGTATAAGAGCAAGAAGCCTGTGCAAAGGCCACAGTAGGTCAGGTGACTTTACAGGGGAGGGTGGAGAAGGTGGGGGAACTTTAATGCAGGGAGTTTGGAAAGACAAGCGTTTCTGAGGGGTGGAAATGGCAGAGGGGAGTCAAAAGAGTAACCAGTAGCAAGTGACACAACCCAGATCCTGGGCACACACGGTCCTGGTGAGGGGCTGCCAAAGTGATGTCCGTGCACAGCAACGTGTGAGGAGGAGTGTCTAGAGAAAAGGGGCCGGCTGAATGCAGGTTGGAAACAGCCGCTGGACAACCTTGCTAAGAGCAAGGCTGGCAAACTGGCCTTTGGACCAAATCTAGTCTGCTATTTCTGCAAATCAAGTTTTCCCAGAGCGCAGGCTAATTCTATTACTCATCATCTATGGCTGCCTTATACCACAAGAGCAGAGAGCCTGCAGCAGAGGCTCCAAGGCCAGCAGAGCTTGAACTCTTTGCTCTCCCTTTCTTTACAGAGACAGTTTCAAACCCCTTGACTAAGAGCCACAGTGGAACCATCGGAGAAAAACTCCCGATGAGAAGCAACCTAAGAAAGGAGGGGTTTATTGTGTCTCACAGTGTGAGGGGCTCCTGTCCATCATGGTGGGGACGGTGTGGGGGGAGAGGGTGGTTCCAGCTGCGGTGGCAGGAGTATGAGGCAGCTGGTCATATGCAGAGAGATTTGAATGTTGTTCCTTGTCTTGCTTCCTCCTTTGTCCTTTGATTCAGAACCCCACCCCATGGCATGGTGCTGCCCACATTCAGAATGGGTCTTCTGTCCTCAGTTAAACCTCTCTGGAAACATCCTCATGGACATGGCCTCAGGTGTGTCTCCCGGGTGACTCCAAATCCATGAAGGTTGACAATGGAGATTAACAACTGCAGCAATAATACAACCACGACTCTGCTTTAGCAGGGTTTTACTGGGTGGGTTGAAGGGAGACAGATGAGGGAAGAAGTGGGGTGGGACTGCTGCTGTGATTGGCAATTATCCACACAACTGACCTTCATTGAGGGACCCGTTCATACCATATTCTGTTAGGCTGGGATGGGACGGATGATGATATGAGCCACTCTTCATGAGAAGGTCAGAGCCTGGATCAAGGCAGAGGAAATGAGGGGGGCATGGAAGGAAAGGGGCCCAGAGAGATGGTTAGAGAGATGGAACTGGAGATGTACGACTCCAGGTTGGAGACCAGGTGTAGACAGTATCCTTCCCTGAGCTGTGAGGACTTGAGGAGTTTCGTTTGACTTAGCTCCTCTTTGAACCTACCACATTTGTCCCATTAGATGTAATTCTTAGGAACTTCCTAGAGACATAACTACTTTAATTGAATCTGCATTTCCCCCCTGGGACTTAAGTTTTGGGGTTTACTTAAAATGTGTTCCACCTTAACTCACTGTCACTTGAACAGTGAACTCAACCCTTACCAGTGGCATTACCGTCCCCGAGATGATGGGTGGACGGGCTGGCTTACTTGTGCTGGCCTCCATGTGAGATGCTCAGCACGCATGTGCCCTGAAATGAAACTGGAAGCGGAATCACTTAGGAGGCGGGAGCAAAGATATGGGACATTCAAGGGCTTCGGTGGAAGGCTGTGCCACGACAAAGGGGTTAATGAAGGAAAGAGAATGGAAGCAATCAGCTTGCATGGGATCTAGAGACCTTCAACAGTGACCCTGTCTCTTCTTCCAGGCTTGAGAGGGAAAGTGTTACCAAACCCTGCCTGAACCGTGGCTCTGGAAGAGCTGGTCCAGGGAAAGTTGGGCTTTCTCTGTGGAACATCAACCACCATTGAAATCACAGTCAGGTGTGATTACAGGGATGTGGGTGGAGAGGGGGAGGGAATAAGTTCTCCATTCTCACTCCCATCTCTGAACGGATGGTGTCTCCCATTTACTGACTCCAATCCAAAGACCCGGGGCAGGCAATTTGGGTCATGCAGTGTGTGGTACCCATTCCTCCAGCATCCAGGCAGCAGGAACATCAAAGCCTCTTTCTGATTTTTATTCTCCAAAATGTGTGCCAGCTAGACCTGGCACTACTGAATTTCTAGTAGCAAACTGGAGGGCTTGGGCAGACATGTCACTCTTCGGCTAACTGAACGTTTGCAGGTACATTCCTATAAGCAGTTGGAGGAGCTTCCAGCAAATGCTAATGCTCCACCATGGGCAATTCACTGAGGGCAAGAGGCTCTTGTGCAGACCGTGACATGGAACAGCATCCTTGTCCATGAAGCATTTTGAGCATCCCAGCCATGAAATAACTGGGAGTGGAATCTTGGGCCAAGGGGAGTCCACAATATACATTGAAAAATAAAATTTACAAGGACCCAAGTCAGGAGGAAGATGAGGTGGGGTATCCTTTGGGAGTTAGGTGGGTGGGGAGAGACAGATATGATCAAGATAATTGTATACATGTATGGAAATTTCTAAGGATACATAAAAAGAAAGACAATTTTTAAAAGAGAAAGGAAAAATGTTTATTTATTCATTTATTTTGTGTTTGAGAATGCACATAAGCACACACGTGGAGCTTGGAGGACAACTTTGAGGAGTCAGTTCTTCCCTTCTGCCATGGGGACCCCAGGGGTTAAATTCAGGTCATCAGGCTTGCTGGCAAGCAAGCACCTTTCCCTCTGCGCCATCTTGCCGGCTCCACGGCATACATTTTGAGAGACACTACTAAGTACCTTTCTGCAAAAGCAGGTGCACACTCCACCAGTATTCAAGCATGCCTGTTGGGCCACACCACCTGGTCCCAGGTGACGCGGAGCATCTTCTTAGGCAGGTGTCTGTCCTTTGCAGCCTCTCTTCTCTGAAACACGGCGTCCAGCGGCATTTGCAGACAGATTATTGAATGGATTCAAACTCCATCTTTGCCCCTGTGTGCCTTTGATCAGGTATTCAACTCCTTAGATTCCTATTCCTAGTCTTTAAAGTGAGGGTATTTTGATGGTTAAACACAATCGTCTACTCGGCAGGATTTATAATTACCATGGAGTCACCCTTCAGGGTGTGTCTATGTGGCTGTTTCCAGAAAGGTCTAAGTGAGGAGGGAGGGAAGATCCTCCCTACGTAGTGACGGTGCCATCTCATGGCGCAGCGTCCTAGACTGAGTGAAAGTAATAAGTAGGGTGAGCGCAGGCAGGCATTCTCCTCTCTGCTTCCTAACTGCAGGCACAGTATCGCCAGGTAGCATAGGTTCTGCCACCCTGCCTTCACCCAGGGGACTGGTCTCCCTCTGAAGCTAAACCCCAGGGAGCCCTCCCTCCCTTAAGTTGCTCAATTAGGTTATAGCAAGAGGAGAGTAAGAGCTGCAACAGTGTTGCTTCCTGTCTCCGGCTGTGCAGATTGTGGGCAGCTTAGACAATGCCTTAGCACCCACTGACCTTGATAGGAGGACTAGATAAGGTAGCATTTTCCCACATCTTTCACCGACTTTGCTGGTGATATTGAAGAACAGTCAGGGTTTAAGGACTACCCAAAAGAAGAGAATCCCTTTCCGTGGCTCTCCTCTTGTTTCTGAAACAGTCAATGAGGTCTTTCTTATAACTTGTGTGAGATGTTCACACGTGTTTTCCTATTGGACCTCGGACAAGGTACGGCTAATGGGTGGAGTTACTACTCGAGTGGGGTGAGGTGGGGTCTTGGTGCTCCTGCCGATTTTGGTGTTCTGAACTGTTGAGATTTGACCCAAGATTCTTCTAGCGCCAGTTTGCCCCAGGGAGGAGAAGCTCTTTGCACAGTCCATACTCCCAGGCAAGCTCCAGGCTCTTAAGCTCAACCAGCCATTTAGAGCTGGGACCTCAGCCTGCAAGAGGCCAGGCATTCTGCACGAGGGTGCATTCATTTGCAGCAGGCTGAGGGCTGTGGTTGTGGCCACCTGAATTCTTGCTACCGCTAGAAGATCCTACACCCACAAGGGGAATGCCTCAAAGTTAATTAAAAAAAAAAAGGAGGAGAAAAAAAAAAAAAAAAGAAAAGAAAAACACGGCTTCCTTTACAGGTCAGTCACACAACCCTGACTGTACATTTTCAGAATTTCCATGCAATGAAGGTCACCTTAAGACGGTTTGCAAAGCATCATAGTCACTGGAAAGTTCAAAGGCATGGGCGTGCATGGGGCATTGCTTGCCGATGAATGTGTGTGCAGTTTCTTCTATGCAGGGGCTTGTGCAAGCAACGGAAGGAACCATATAGCACCGGCAGACCCGTGCTCAGCCCCAGCCCATTTTCCTGATGAGGAAAACCAGTTCCGAATGTTGCAGAGCCATGACCAAAACCCATCAGTCACGAAGTGCCAAGTCACACTTTGGAAATGGAACTTTCCTGTGTCAAGGTCTTTCCCTTGCTCCAGGATGCAGAGGTGCGGAATGAAAATGGAAAGTGATTTTTAGAGTTCATCACTTCTCTTAGGCACACCATCACAAGATCCGTGGCAACACTAGAAAGAAAAAAAAAGGATCTTCTACCCCGCCCCCCATTCAGCGCTTTTTCTGGCAGACATATTTATTTCATTTTTTTTTTTGTTTTGGTTAACGGATTAATACATGAATAAGCAATACGTTTGAGGTATAGGTTCAGATTTTTTGTCCTGCTGTTTCTTGGCTGTGTGGGCAAGCGGTATAACTTTTGTGGGCCTCAGTTTATCATCTGTGAAATTGCCAAAGGAGTCTTGAAATGAAGACATGGAAAATGAGCTGATGTGAGACACGGGATCCCAGGCAGATCCTTACATAAGCCAGCTCTAGGACTATTTTGAAAAAGAGCTGGGTAGGGGATTTTGCTTTCAACTCAAGAAAGCTTGGAAGTGGGGTTTAACTGAGGCAAAGGGGGAATGCCCATGGAAGCTGGAAGTTGGATAATACTTCCAGTGGAGAAGAGGTTTGCGAATTGAGGCTGCGTGTGTTCTGATACTGCTTCCAATCACAGTTAGCTACATAACCTCAGGAAAGCTACTGACCTCTCAATGGCTCATTGGAGTGATTGGGGTATTTCTCCCATCAGGGCTGTGTTTGGATTGGATGAGGTAAGACTTAATGCAGTGTGTTATTGGATTAACACAGTAATGGGGACAGGAAGGGCAGAGAGAGAGAGACTTTGATATTTTGCATTCCAAAACCACATCTGTACTCTCTATTGTAGAAAGGAATCTCTATACATTTGTAATAGTTTAACATGGGCATACTTCCCATGGATTTTCTTCTTGTTGTTGTTTTGTTTTGAGCTACTTATCTGCCCCAACCTAGATGCCTACAGAGGAACAGGAAGTTTAAATCAATAGCTACTAACGAGACTCTGTGTTTTAAGATGTGCCCAAGGAGCTGGAGAGACGGCTCGGCAGTTAAGAGCTCTTACTGCTCTTGCAGAGGACCCAAGTTCAATTCCCAGCACTCGCATGTTGGTGGCTCACAACTGTCTTTTACTCGACTTCCAGGGATCCTGTGTCTTCTTCTGTCCTCCAAGGGCACCGGGCATACAAGTGGCGCACAGATACACACTGCAGGCAAAACACTCATACATGTGAAATAAAAGATAATTACATAAATAAAAACGTGACTGAGTCCAAGCATCCACTGGATGAGGGAAGACGATAACTCAAGAGGCCCAGGCATCAGAAGGTCTCAGAAACACAACTGACCACCTGAGCAGAGGGGCTGGGCTGAGCTCTGGAAAGAGTGACTGCCCTGCCCCCCCCCCCCCCCGCATCTAACCTCCCAAGATAACCTGCTGGCTAGAGTTGAGACAGAGGGTAGTTTTTAGGGTGTTAGTCTCCCGCTTTCTCCGGCTTCCAGCTCTCCGAATAGAGCACAACTTGAAGATTCAGTTCTTGGCTGTGCTCACTGGAGTGACAGGTGGCAGAACCCTAGCATTCTAGTTACAGTGGGAGATCCTGGGCAAACAGCAGGTAAGCAAGCAGTGGTGTTTACCAGGGTAATGCTTAGGAACCCTAGGACCTGGGAGCAGTGAAGCTGGCTGCATGGCAAGGTTTGAATGAGAATGATTCCCATAACCTTGTATATTTGACTGTTTCCCAGTTGGTGGAACTGTTTGGGAAGGATTTGGGGGGTGTGGTCTTGGAGGAAGTGTGTCCCTAGGGGCAGACTTTGAGGCTTCGGAAGCCTATGCCATCACCACTGAGCCCTCTCTGCCTCCTACTTGTGACATAACTACTCCAGGGCCATGCCTGCCCGCCTGCCGCCATGTTCCCCATCATGGTGGTCATGGATGCACCCTCTGGAACTGTATGCCTCAAATGAAACATTTTATTTTATAAGTTGCCTTGGTCATGGTGCTTTTGACACAGCAATAGAAAGGTAACTCAGACCCTACACAAGCAGAAAGAGCCGCTCTGTGGCTGAAGAGGATGTTTTATGAAACAGCAGATTCATGTAGCTCCCTTGGATGTCCAGCTTGGCTATGGACAGAAGTCCCATCATCCTTTGCCCTGCCAAAGATAAACAGCAGTCAGTCTAAAGACGTAGGGCAAGGAACCTTACCCTCTGCACACCTCAGAGAGAATGAAGTCATTTCTAGAAGGCAATTGACACTCTGGGTAGTCTTAAAATTCCAGGAGCTTAACTGAAGAAAAGAATCTGATATGTCCAACACCCTTGGAGTTGTCCGTTTACTGGCGAAATTATTCATTCAATTATTTAAATAGCTGTTATTAATGTTATTGTTATGATTATTACTTATTGTGTGTAGGTGTATGTCTCCATGTTAGTATGTGCACATCTATACAGGTGCCTTCAGAGGCGAAGAGGCAATTGGATCCCTTGGAGCTGGAGTTACAAGCAGTGTGAGCCACCTGACAGGGATGCTAGGAAATAAACTCTGGTCCTTTGGCAAGTGCTCATAGCCATTCAGCCATCTCTTCAGCTCAGATATATTTTACAACAGTAGGCTCCTGCCATATGCCATGCTGGGAGCTGGGGCTAACAGTGAACTGTGGTGGAGTTGTGGACGCTGCCCTCGTAAAGCCCGTTATGAGACAACAACTTCATGCCCGGTGAGTTCATCATGATTATGTTAAATACAGTGAAGGAGATGTGCAAGGTCATGAGCCCAATGGACTACAGGGCCCCATCTTGTCTGGGGACTCTCTGAAGGCTTCCTGGAGGGAACTGCATGTTGGCTGAGACCCAAGGGACAGGCTGTCTTAGTTTTTGGTTTTGTGATAAAACACCCTGGCAAGAACATCTTCTTGGTGACAGTGTTAATTTCAGCTCATAGTTTGAGGCTATAGGCCATCATGGCGGACAGCCAAGGTGCCGGGGACCTAAAGCAGTTGGTCCCCTGTGCATTCACAATAAAGAAGCAGACAGACACAAAAGTTGATGCTTGACTTACGTTCCTCCCCACCCTACCACCATGGAGTCTGGGACACAAGAGAATGGTGCTGACCACCTTTAGGATGGGTCCTCCAACTTCAACCAACCCAATCAGCATACTTCCTCACATGAATAGGCAGAGGTGAAATATTCCCTCACAGGTGTGCCCAGAGGCCTGCCTCCTAGGACTGAGATCCTGTCAAGTTAACAACCGGAACCCTGGCACAGCCCAAGCTAACTGGTAACTGGATGGAGAGGGACAGATGGAGAGGAGGCATCACCAGCCATGGCCATGGTCTTTCTAGCTGCAGCATGGTGGAAGACTTGGGGGTAGGGTGTTGAGAGGATGTGTAGAACTCATCAGAAGCCTTCAAGCATATAGTTTTCTATTACAGGGTAAAACATTAACACACAAAACCAAGCCAAATCCCTCAGTGTCTAAGGCAGGACTATTGAAATGAATCTTGCCACATCCCTTCAAAGGAATAAGGGTTCTGAAGTGGTCTTCCGCATCATAGATGGTATATGGAATAAAAACAAATGTATGGATGTAGTTTCATGAACAAAGTCACAGAGTTATATTCCCCATCTTCTATTTCTACTGAAGAAGAATAGAAAACAGACAGAAATGTCTGGGAAAATGAGTATTAATGTCAACATGGTAACATTGGTTAGGTTATGTCAGGTGGCTCAATAATAGGAGATTTTTTTTTTATTTCCATACAATTTATAATGAACACACATACATACACACTGTTTTAAAGGGATGTACTAGGGTGGTATTTTGAGGTAGTATAAATTGCAAGGACCAGGGAGCTGGGAGGTCTGGCTTTTATCTCTCTCATCTCAACCCTAGGCACGACTCTCTGAGCCAACCATGCCTCTCTGCAAATTGCTCTGTGGCTGCCCTGAGGGTTAAGAGACAACACCATAGAAGGCTTAGCACAGACTCTAGCCCATGAGTAAGAATGCACCAGCTTTGGCTAAGAACAGAAGTGAGGTTTACAAATCCTTGTCAAGGCAATTCTTCATGCTGATTGATAGCTGTGTACCTAAGACCATGTCAGGGTAAGAGAGCCACAGTGCACCACTGTGGTTTCACTGGGCCGCAGAGAGGAGAGCGAGGTAGTGCTCAGAATCTGACTTGAACTGGACAGTCTTATGGGTTCCATGGAAACCCTGAGATGGCAGGTTCCATCCATAGCCCACACCTTATTCTTCCCCTCCCATCCCCTCCTTTCTCCACCTCCCACCTTTTGCTCTCACCTTCCTCCCACCATCTTCTTGGTGATGTTTTCTCCACTGTTCTTCACACAAAACCAAACCAAACCCCTTAGTGTTTAAGGAAGGACGAATGAAATGAAAACTTGCACATCCACTCAAAGGAGTAAGGAATCTTATTCCTTCAAATCACTTGAGGCTAGAGTCTATACAGTGGGCAAGGGCACATCATTTTCCCCATGTGACATATCTTCTACTGTGCCTTGGGCACAGCCGACCCTCTTAGCACAATGTGTCTATCAGACACTCTCCCACTGGGTGATGTAGGGGAGAGAATAATGGAAGGGATTGAAGGGAAGGAGATGGTTAAAAGGGAAGACACAAGATCTCATGCAGGACACCACAAACTTGAAGACAAAAACTCCATCTTTTTGAAGCTACTTTCAGGCAAATTCCTTAAGTTCTCTGAATTTCTCCTTCCTTCCTCATGCACAGAGTCCATATTGTCTAGATCAGTTCTCACCGTTCCTAATGCTGGGCCCCTTTAATACAGTTCCTCATATTGCGGTGACCCCCAATCACAAAATTATTTCATTGCTACTTCATAACTGTGATTTTGCTACTGTTCTGAATCGTAATGTAAATATGTTTTGGAGACAGAGGTTTGTTAAAAGAGTTTTGACCCACAGGTTGAGAACCACTGGTCAAGATCCTTGCTAGTCATGAGGATTAAATGCAGCAGTGTGAACATACCCATTAGATGCTTGAAAGTCATTTGTAAGTTTTTTTTTTCTTCCAGTGTTCTTTTCTTCTTCCAGGCTTTGAGGGTGTGGTTGATGGAAGAACTATGCTGCTGCTTAAAGAGGCAGGGACACAGAAAGCCCAAGGAAGAGTCTGAGATGGAGTCTGTTAATCAGGCCGTGCTGTTGGGATGGTAATAGGGCATATTCACAGGGGAACTTCAGTGAGCGTTGGGAACCAGCTTACGTCCTTGCTTATACATAGAGTCATACGAAGAGTGAAGGGTCAGAAGGCAGAGTACAGAGAAAAGAAGAAAGTGGAGTTTAAGGATATGGGGGCGGGGGGGGGCACAGTTCCAGAATCTGATATACAGTGATGGACCATGAAGGTCAACATCAGAGTCAAGGAAACTAAGAAGCTGAAAGTCACACTTGTTATTGTCACAAGGGAAATGGTCTCCAGACCCTTCAGTGCCATCCGTCTTCCAGAGCCAATGACCATCATATTCTTGTGCAGTGCCTGTACTCTGGTGTCTCTGAATACCCCGAACACATCCTCTTCTCTGCAGGTTAGATGCACACTCAGAAAACTGTCAGGAGCAGAGTCGTCCTTCGAAGTTCAGGATAGGCTCCCACCATGCCTTCCTCTTTCCCTCTCCAGCCCACAAGATAGCCACTGCTGCTTACATTTGTCATTATTGTAGGGGGATCCTGAAAACAAACTGTTCTTTACCTCAAAGAGAACGATTCATCACATTTATTTAATGTATTAATTATATTTATTTCCACTTTACATATTTAGAGACTATGTGACCAGAACACTGGGTCCACATGTTCTTGACACCACCTGTACTGTGTTCATAGGGTCACTTATGGCACTGGAGACATGGCAGCGTGGTGTCTGAGGACTCCAGATAAGTGAAACTCTTGGGTTGTGGATACCAACATCCCTGCATCCACATCTGTACATGACGACAATCATCTAGGGCATGGAAGAACCCTTCCTTCCTTCCTTCCCTCCCTCCCTCCCCCCTCTCTCTCCCTCTCTCCCTCCTTCTCTGTCTCTCTCTCCTTATTTATTTTACAACCCGACCGAAGTTTCCCCTCCCTCCTCTCCTTCCATTCCTTCCCCCCACCTCCCCTCTGTGCCCCCACCCCAAATCCACTCCTCTTCTTTCTGTTCAGAAAGGGGCAGTCCTCCTATGAGTGTCAACAAAGCATGGCATATCATGTTGCCATAAGACCAAGCACCCCCCCTTGTA